>NC_079443.1:15742889-15906417 GCF_903798145.1 Danio aesculapii
GAAAGAGTTTCAGTATTTTGATAACTATTTTTTCATGGCATGTTTTAAACTTACTTGAAATATTAATTTGGGCTAAAAATGACAAAAAAAAAAGACGAATAAAAAAAACGTTTAGTAGTAATGATGCAAAAATACGATTATGTATTAGGGTTGCACAATATTGAAAAAATCTGACATTGCGATAATATGTTTCTCTGCGATATATATCGCAATATGAGTACAATGGGGTATATGCACAGCTAGTGTATTTGAGCCAGTGATAAACTTCCGGCGGAAGCTTAATGTGACTACTTTAAATTTCATAAGGTTCCTTTTATAGCATCAAAGTTGTAATGTAATTACAATTCAATCATTTAAATAGACTTAAGCAATTGTTTAGTTGTTCATCCGGATTAGTAGGCAGGCGCAGAAACTCAATTGAAAATACTGGGCTAAAATAAAGTGACATTTTAAAGACATGGCAGGGGGAAATGGGGTTTAATGCAGTGCCTCTTGTCCGGTCTGAGACCGACTTTATATCATATATCAACCCGGCAGTGAAGATCACAGATTTTTAAAGAAATCAGACCTTAAATGTGGCAATTTTATAATGGAAAGTCGCTGAGATTGGCTGGCTGAAATTAAAAAAATCCATGTGCATATACCCCATTTCATCAGATGGCTTGAATAGCTCTTATTGAAAAGAAATCATTGATTTAGATTAATCAGAGTGATTTTGTAAGGGTGTGAATTATGTATTAAAAATAAGCAAATAGCAAGTATTATTATAATAGAGCAATTCAAAAAGTTAAATAAACAGTGCTTTATGGGTTTCCAGAGTCAAACAGTATTCAGGCACAGAAATTGAATAATGAAATATGAAATAAAGCTATATAGCCTTCATTGTTATAATTCCATAAAATGATTCTTCATTAAAGTTTCAAATGTACGTTTTTGTGCCTAAATGCTTTGAACTCTCTTAAACTGCCTTAAAAATACAAGCATATAATAAAGTTTCACTCTGTTATGGTTATTCTTTGTAATGACTCCACAAATCTCATGTATTCTTAACTGTTGTGCTGATCAAATATAGTCCCAACTCAATATTGCATATCCTGCGATCTGACTATTGCCAACACACACATTGCTGAAATGATTTATTGTGCACACCTAATATGTATGTGTAAAAACAGCTTATATAAAAAGATGTGGATATTACACTGTACAGAGTTACAATAGTTTCAACACCTTTGTCTTGAGTCACGAATGTGGTTACTTAGCTTCCACATAATTTTAGTCCTGTTGTAAAAAGGTGTGTATCCACATTGATGGAAAGCTATAATAATAAATGTGGTGAAACACACTGCTGGTAAGCTTGAAGGAATGCTTCATAATGCTCACAGGATCACCTCGAGACAAATGACTACTAGACAATCCTTAGTTTTTCAGAAAGCTTTCTCAAGAGCTCCCCAAGAATGACATGACCTTTCAAAAACACCAGTGTTTAAATCAAGTGCACACTTGCGTCCCTGTAAAAAATAGATCACTTATCCTAATTAAGTGCTGCGGCGGCACACCAAATCGAGCCCAAACGTAAGCAGCTCAGGATGCTGTTAGCTGTTCCCGGCTCTTTGACTGGAAGTGGATTTAAGCAATTACGGAGTCCAAATATACCCCCGCTGTCCATGACCTGCCCTCACACTACCACCATTCAGGGCCGTTAACTAAACACAACCTACTTATTCATTGACGTCTTCGTGCGCCAATCCCACTCCTGAAGCCATCACAAATATCAGGAGTGGGTTGCATAATTAAACATCAAGAACCCATTCTAAGCTACTGTCTAGAAAGCTTGGTGCAAATATGAACAGGAAAATTAGCATATCTAATGTCTTATTTGGTGTATAGCTCAAAACGAGAGAAATGCACTACAAATGAGATCAGTTTTATTCTTTTCCCCCTATTTTCTTTTTCTTTCCCCATTCAAATTGTTCTGGATTCATTGTGTACCTTGAATGCGGTTTCAAATTGTTAAAATTATTGTTAGTAATTCATTCTAAAAGTAAAAATCCAATTAAAGGGATGAATTTTTACTCACTATTTATATACCCTTGTGTGGTTTCAAAACTTTATGCGTTTCTTTTTTTATGTTGAATACAAAAGAAGATATTTTAAAGAAAACTGCGTGCCTTTAACCAGTGACTTCCACAATTGGAACAAAAATACTATGGACGTTATAATGGCTACAGGTTTCCGGCTTTTGTCAAAATATCTTCCATTGTGTTTAACAAACGAAAGAAAGTCAAACAGGTTTGGAACAAGTGAATAAATGATGACAGAATTTCCATTTTTGGGTGAACTATCACCAAGTTCTTCACTAAAGATATTATTAGCAAATATGCGGTCACAAAAATAAATTGTTATAATCGACTTCAGCAAGAGCTGAATAGCTGGGCATTGTGTCCATTGTTCAGAATATTCAAAGAATGACTTTCTTTAAAACTACGGATGGATGTGTATTTACAACTCCTGGGAAAATCTATAGTGTATATGACCTTATGTAATGACCACTTTATGACCTAACATATGTATCTGCCAATATGATTTACAGAGGTGACTATAAAGGAATAACTAAGAATCAAAACTGAATGAACTATGAATTTTTGGTTTGGTACTCTCGATTCCAGTTTTATTTATGTTCAATTTAGGTTGAACGTTTTTAATTACAATGATTACATAATGATGTAGTATATCTGCAACCATTTATCCCATTTAAACCAAACTTTTTTATGAAGACTCTTGAGTGTAAAATAGGGGTGAAGTGACCAGCATAGTAGCTTGGGAAACAAGATTTCATCACTGCCTTATAGAGAGATAGCAGACATCATTCATTTTCATTTGTGGAACAGTCATTTTGTGGTTTAAGATTCAATGTACAACACTACTTTTGATTTATTAATCAAATTACATGACATTTCAACTAATTTAGTTTTAATGGCTTGAATCACAAGGCCCCAGCCACGCTCTTGAGATTAATTCCCACGGAATCAACCAACTAATAAACATACACTGAGCAATTGGACGATGCCTTGGACATCCAAATGACATCCAACAGAAGCGAAATGACATATGAAAGGTAAAATAATAAAAAACTGGAGACATTTAATGCAATCTAAAAAGTCAACCACCAAATATTATTAGGATCTAAAACGCTCTCTAACTTCAAAACGTACTTCGATTCCATCAAATTTATGGCACAATGAACAGGCCATACATGAGTTCCTCATTAAATTGAGCTGATTACTCTGACACACATATGATGCTCAAAGGAACAAAGCCCCCTGAGACTCTCCAACAAACAGAAAAATACATTTCATTCATAACATCCAATGAACTTTTCAATCTTCCCACATTTAGTGCATCTACCCAATTAAGTTTATCAGAACTGCTGCGCTAAAAATGGAAGATTAGGCAGTGTATCAAACACTTTACCTTTTCAAATGCTGCTCTAACTCCCAGAACAATAGCTTCATGGCCATTTCGTCTCGGCCGTGAACTCGGAGGACTGTTTCTCTCATTGAGAAGACAATCAGCAGGTCATCCAAAAGGAAAGAAAGAAAAAAAAAACAGAACTGGCTTCCTCGCACGGCTCAAACACACATGCGTGCACATGCACAAAGAGGCATGGCCACAGTTTCTCTCCTTTTATCTTCTCCAGCAGATGCTAAAGCAGCACAAGGCCTTGTAAATGCTGCCGTCGGTCTCCACTCTGCAGCCTTTGTGCATCTTACGAGGAGATTCGTGAACGATGGAGTGAAAACAAGAGTAGGGCAAGCTGTGATGTCACGTCATTGACAGGGTCACGTGACTGTTACATAAACCAGAGATTAAAATATTCCCAATGATCGCCTCTCGCATGCATCTGTGCGCTTGGGCAGCCTGCCGCCCTTACAACTCTTCAACGGCTATCCAAACTCGATGTTTTTTCTTTTCCTCCTTTTCCCGACACAGAAGCGTGTATTTCTCCCCTGTGGAGAGAAGAGACGGGCCCCTGCACTTGAGCCAGGACTTATCTTGTCACTTCTCATCAGTATCGTAGCCTAAACGCAGGCTTACAGTGTGCGCGGCTGGTGAAACACGCACACACGTCTCTCTCGCTTAGGCTGCTTGCGGTAAAGACAACAATATGGATCTCCACAATGGTGAGGGATTTTACCTGTTCAAATAACACTCGGCGAGGGCTCTGAATGGAACTGGGAGGCTCCTGTGCTTACATGTCCTTTTGTGGGCACAATACAGCCGCTGAAGTTCAACTTCAACTTGACTGACAAAAGCTTTGAGATGATGATTTAAACTATTTTGTGTCTAGCGTGATAGTTTAGCGTCGCTGCATTACATCATAAATAAAATAGCAACTGAACAGGCCTGTGGCTATTATTACATAATATGCAGATCACAAAGTGGACAATCCTGATCATCGCGCTCATTAAATTATTCATCTAAAATGTTTCAATTTATCTGACATTTTAGAACCCTTTCATATTAGAAGAAATTTAATAGCGTGAAAATAAAAATGCTATGACATGCAGGCATGTTTTCTTTTTTCTGGTGCACTTCACATGACCTCAAAGCAAGCGTTTTAAATACAGTTCACTTGAAGTCCACGACCTAGCTCGCATTAAGACAATTCATTATACACATGAATGAACAGGTTTCACACTTTGCATAATTCCAAGATTTGTAGTCATTTTTAAACATTGTTAATTGACTTAACGGTGGTCATCTAAAAGTAATTATCGTTAAACCTTAAAATCTTTTGTTTAAAATTACAATTATGCAAAACAAATGGTTAATAACTATATGAATTTAATAAATCTTTACCATCAAATAATTGTTATACGTGACCCTGGAACACAAAACCACAAGTATAATATAATAAGTATAATAAGTAGTGTTGGGGAAGTTACGTAAAAATATTACTTTAAGTAACAAGTATCGCGTTACTTTTCAAAATCAAGTAATAATATTCGACTTTTTTCATAAAATGTAATGCAAGTTACTTTTTGGTTTAGTTAATTCACTTTTAAAAATAAATTTTTATGTAAATCATGTTGAATTACACTCAATGAGAGATTGTGGTAATTATTCTGAACGCATGGAAGAAAAGGAATAGAGGATTCATTGTTTCCTCTAGGATTTTTTCTAGCTGTGGTGGCAGGCCTTTTACACAGATCTACCAACTACCTATGGCGTTATTTTAATGACAAATATCGCGAGCGCAGTATTACAAGTCGAGATCGCATTCGTGTAATATGAGCATGCAAAACTCTTTGCTTGCATGCTGATTTCCTCTGTTTGTGCACAAAACTTCTTGCACACCCTCAAATATATACTGCTCATGTGCAGAGTTTCTTGTGCGCTCTCTAAATAAACGCTGCTGGAGTGCAATTTAGTGCATTTATGTAACAAGTATGTCTCAAGTATGTCTCTAACATTTTGTAGATTTGCTAGGAATATTTATGAATGTCTCCAATAGACCTACAGAGCAGCATTAATGCGTCCTAATGCATCCTGAAGTAAAGTGAAACCGCTATAAACTCCAGCAAGATAAAGTCATTGTATGCAGAGCCATAGACCCACATCTATAAAGTATAATTATGGAAACTGCGTTCATCTTAACTGAAAGCTACGTCATGTTTGCTGGCCTCACGTATCATGCACCTGTATGTCAGTCTGTCAGTCACCTTAAAGGGTTAAACAAATAACGCACAGCACTACTACGGTTACAGAAAAGTTTGCGCTGTTATAATTCACTTACCTTTTAATACTTTAGGTGTGATCATAACCCGCTATTTTTAAAAAAATGACAATGTTTTGAATGAGAAGCTGTAATGTAGCTGTGGTGGGATGAATTTTGGTATGGCACCCCGTCATGGAAGAATGAATGTAGTGGAAACCATGGGATTATAGTCTCATTGGACAGAGATTTAACTTAAGACAAATAGTACAAAAGTAGCAAACGCATTGCTTTACACTTTCAATAATCTGTATGTAGCCCATATAGAGCAATGGAGTCAGGAAGTTCTCAGAAAGCATTGTCCTAATATATATATATATATATATATATATATATATATATATATATATATATATATATATATATATATATATATATATATATATATATATATATATATATATATATATATAAATATTTTTTTTTAATGTTTTTTATGTAAATGAAGGTTATACAGTGTGTTGGTAATTTCAGAGCTTCTCTATTAAAGAAAGAAAGAAAAAAAAAAAGTTCTGAGAGAGCTCAAGCCTCAGCCAGGGAATAAAAACGTAACGCAACTACTTTCTTTTTTAGCGAGTAACTCAATATTGTAATGCATTACTATTAGGGATGTAACGATTCACTGTGAGTCGGTTAAAAATCTATTCAAATATGTGACTATTCAAATCGATACAAATGTTGAATGAATCGCAATGCATTTTTTGAACAGAGGCGGTGCTGTGGTTACAGGCGCAAGCTTGCTTTACCTGCAAATCAGCAGTGAGCAAGAAGTGGGATGGCAGAGTAGATAACATAGATATGCTGATATTTCTTTTTAAAAACGTAAAATACCAGCACATTCACAGTTTTAGTTTGTTTATATTAATGAGTCTTCTTTAGTATGTATTATTCTTTTTCTTTTGTATTCTTATTTTTTTGTTTTTAAAATAGCAATTCAGTTATGGCAGCAAATATATTATTCAGCAAAATATGTGCAGCATTTAAGAAACAAATGAAAACTAAATACTGAGAAAAATTGCCTATAAATTTGTCCAAATTAAGTTCTAAGCAATGTATATTACCAATAAATAATTAGCTTTGACATATTTGCAGTAAGAAATGTTCTAAATCTCTTCATGAAACATGATCTTACCTAATATTCCAATGAATTTTGGCATAAAAGAAAAATGTATAGTTATTTATATGAACTAGGGCTGCATGGTATTGGAAAAATCTTTTTTTTTTTTTCTGCGATGTACATTGCGATATGATCACAATTTCACCAAATGACTTAAACAGCTCTATTTAGTAAAAAAAAAATATATAATAAATAAATAATTTCAGGCACAGAGATTGAATAATCAAATGTAAAATAGCACTACATAGCATCTTCACTGAATAAATAAAAGGTACAAATGGTACAATTTCTTGTGCCTTAATGGTTTAAACTCTCTTGATATCAACATTGCAGATCCTGCGATGCAACTATTGCGGATGCACACTAGGCATGGGACGATAACCGATTTCAAGGTTTAGCATGGTTTGGAAAAGTCAAGATTTTAAAACTGCAAACATTTATTGTTGTATCGTTCTAAGGTATATATAAAGTTTTTTAATGTGTTTTTTATATTGTAAAAAAAAAAAAGCCTGTTTTTGCAACATACGAAGCTAGCAGAAGTCAACGATTTATTTTAATTATTTAGCCTGACATGTTTACGGTTCCAAAATATTAAAATATTTATTTCCTAAAATTAAATATAAAATTAAATAAAAATTAAATATAAAATTATTAAAATATATAAAAAAATATATTAAAATTAAATATATTGTTCAAAGCGAAAAAAAAAGTTTTTTTTTTTTACTAAGACATAAAAAAAAACTTATTTTAGAGCATTAATCACAATCCAAGGTTATCATACTGTCAGAAACCTATATCAATGCCAAAACGATATATTGTGCAGCCCTATTATGAACACAAGATTGGTTTTGTGATCCAGGGTCACATTTGGTCCTTAAAACAATAATACCTTACTACTAGTAGTATCTATCAAAATTCCTACAAAATTACTCAAGTCAGTCCACCAGTAAAGAAACATTTATTTACAAAGCTTTGAAGAAAAATCATACAACTTGTGCCTTCAGTTCCTCTGTAAATAAATGACTACCTGTGTGTGAAAGGTATACACATCTGACGATTGTGCGGCGAGTGACATAAGTGTCCATTAACTAACCCACAACTTACATAATCATGACAGCCCTAGTCTGCGAACTGGCCTGCCACAATATTTACATGCAAAACAGAAGAACATGATTTGAATATGAGCCTAGAGATTTTTGTTGAGAGACCAGTCAGTAATGGAGATGTTTAAACAGCTGTGCGGGATCTGCTGCTGTGGATGGAGACTGCTGTTTCAGAAGCCCTGCAGTCAGCGGCTCCTGAGACCTGCCAGTGTCTTTAGTGACAAAATATATAGAAAGGTTACAGGTTTCAAATAGCGTATTTTGCACAGGCAGAACTGTCCCTAGGCAACAGGCCACACGCAGTGTCCGTGCAGATGCCACTCTCAACATAGTCTTCAACTTGACCCTAGTTACAATAGTGCAACACAATGCCATCTGAAATTATGTATACCATTATACATTTTTTATATATAAAAATATTATTAACACTTTAGTTAGTCAAGTTAGGTCTTACTGCATGACGATTATTAATATATTAACAGTTTTTTTAGCACTTATAAATGTATCTTTCATAAGATCTTTTTTAAGATCTTATTCTACATCCCTAATTCTACTCAATACCTAAACTCAACTACTACCTTACTAACTATTAATAAGTAGGTCCAGATGGAATCTGTGGACATTTTTTTTTGCTATTTCTGTGGAGAATTTTGTAAAAAAAAAAATAAATAAAAAAATCTACGGATTTAGGCGGAATGATTTTGGGAGTATCATAACTAAAAACCTAATTTATGAAAAAAATATATATAATAAAAAAAATAGCTTTTTAACTTAAAGTTTATAATGCAAATCCTATTAGTAACACTTATTTGGTAAACAAAGCAAGTCTCTCAAATAATATATCTACTAAAAAGTCAGAAAATATGACTCCAAACTGTATTGTTAATACATCATATGAACATCAGTCAATAGTATTACTGAAATAATTTAAAACCTCAATTAATATAAATTTACACACATTAACACAAGTAAATAAATAGACTTAATGATTGGCTAAAAATCTGAGGATTTCTGCGCGATCAGATTGCACGTGGGCCTATTAACGAGTTATTTGCACACATGGTGTGATTTCAACCAGGATTTGGCTGTCTGAGATAAATTTGGGAAATCCTAAAAGATTCTTGAAATCCCAGGCAAAAATCTATGATCATTGATCGTTGGTTTGACATGATCCCAATAACATTAAGCTGTTGATGATGAAAATTTTTTCCCAGCTCTGTCAGTAGCTATGTTTAACGCTAATGTCAATTTTGAAAATACACATATTTTTTCAACTGAGTAGGATAAACTTTATCCGATAAGAAAAATTCGCAGATCATGTGAAACAAAATTGGCGGAAAGTGGCAGGGATGTTTTCGTGGTTGTTGGCGTCCGAACATTTGTAAATGTTAAATACAAGAAAGAAGTGTCGACCATGCTTGATGAAAAATCATCAGCAGAAGACGCAAATCTTCCAAGAAGTGCGAGTGGAGATGATTCTAAAAGGATATGATAAAACCATGGACTGCCAAGATGAAATGGCTGCGCAGTAGGGTTGTCGCGATACTGGAATTTGATCCCAATCACAACTGAAATTAAGAACATCCATTTCCCGTGAACATTTGGGCAGTGTTGAGCATGTTCTTTAACAGCACTCATTTGCCATTGTGTTCATGTGCTCAACAGAAATGACTGTGATTGGCCATGAAGGTCATCAGTTCACCAAACTTACCACTGTTTACGGTGTGTAACCACAGATACAGGGACATTGGAACGTTTTTAAAGGTGCGATCAGCAGATCGCTCATATGTCAGCTTATAGACAAACCAGCTGATTGGCGTGAGTTTGAAGCAATCATAACACAGCAACTTTCATTTTTCTTTTAATATTTGGTGCCAGTTTATCAGGAATTGACAATTATGTTCTCTTGGACTCGTTGGAAGGAAACAGTGTTTTATTTGCGAATGTTCCAGTTTTGTGCATAAATTTCCATTGCATCTTTGATGGAAACCTTGGCTAGTGTCAGATTTTAGACGCGTTCCTGCGGTGCAATTTCAGTTAAGATGAACATCAATTCAAGAACCAATAAGAGCGCCGAATCTGTTGATGCAATCAGGGTGACCACTTTAAATCAACCATTGTTTTTTTTCTAGATTTATTATTGAGGCACGCGGAGAGAAATTAATTCAACAAATTGTTTATGTTTGGTGTGAGATATTTCAGAATGCGGGTTAGTGAAAGTGTCACTGATGGTTGACATTTTCTTGATTCAAAAATGCCGTTTGTTCAAGCTACTTATTTAAAGTGAACTGAAGCAACATTTTTTTTGTTTTATGTTCAACCCACTTAAATTACCTAAAACTAACAAGTTAACTCAACTCCTTCACGATGCCTCAATACAAATTGTGTGGATTGTGTGGAGCCAACATTTTTAGACATTTTTAGGACATTATGATAACTAATTTCTTACAGTATGACATGGGGATCATGTTCGTATTACCAAAGTCTTTATTAACCATGAACATCGAAAATGGCATGAAACTGTGCTCCAGCTGGAAGATCGGTGAGATTATTGTGGGAATTTTTTAACATGAACAAATGAAGGCCACGTTGCCACTCTGCATGAGAGAAAGTGCCATTTTGCCAATTGGGCTGACAGCAGCAGGTTGCACAACAGAGCTTCATCCTGTATTCTCCAGCTCAAACTCTGACAGTGCAGCGCGCACAGAATAGACTGGACAACCTCAGCAAGTTTCGCTCCATGAGCAAGAAAAGAAGCTTGTGTGAGAACTGCCTCAGCGAGCATGCTGTATTTATTTACTGCTCAGTACGACTTCACACACCAACACTTCAGGAGGAACTGGACGTGCACCTTTAAAAAAAATTTCACACTTCACTCATGAAAACAACATTTTGTATAGAATAGAGGCATGTAAAGGAAGATGGGAATAGCCATAAGAGTTGATTGCTCTTGCTGATTGCAACTTGAAAGAAGTTCAACATGAAAATGATCTATCCATATTGATGTTTCAGAAAACATATTGGTCCACACTACACAACCAAAAGCATATCACATGATCACTCATGCAGCAATGTAAAATCCATGTGCAACATGGGCATTTAAAAGTTTTATTCCAAGTCCAACAACTTCATTGATACACATGTCTCAGTCTAAAACTCAAGGTCCAAAACCAGCATTGATGTAGGTGTTATGCTGCTTTAAATCAGATTTGCTTCAGATTCCTCTAATTCAAGCTTATCTCTTCTGCATATTGACAGCTGCGATATTATAAAATGTATAGTTTAAATGGACAGCGGCTGCTAAAAAGGTCAACAAAGTTAGCAATGCTCCCAGTGTTGTGTACATGTTACTGTTTATACAGCTGTGGATGCTGATCTATGAGGCTTGAAGAATCAAGGATATACGATGATAAAGGAGTGAATGTGGGCAGCCACACCTGGCTTACAGTGCATACCAGTCCAAATGTCATATACTGCCCTTGAAAGGGCACTTTGGAATGAAACAATCGCTGCCGCCATGTTTAAAGTAAAAACTGGCCACTTTGAAGGAGACTTCTGAACGAAGATTTCAAAAGGTACAACTGATGGACACTTTAGGCCATTTTTTGCACAGGGAAATTTGGTGTCACACAGTGCGCTATTGGGAAGGACTCATCCTTTGGCCCTAATCTAAAGCTGAGATAATCTATCTATCTATCCATTGAATGATAACAATATTGAATTATAACGATATATATTCCTATACAAGTTGATAATGCTTCCAGATTTAAAAGTGTACACCAACAATGACTAAAGCCACAAAAAAAAAGAGGGTCAATAAAATGGCATAACATATTTTCGGCTGAGTGATTGGCTCTTAGAACAAAATAGAATAAAAAAAAAAACCAAAGCTTATCATCGTTATTGACAAATTTTATTGGGATTCGATTTTATACTGTTTATCGGCCCAGCCCTACCTTCAAAGGGTAAACATTTTGTAGAAATTAGGGCACAGGGATGAACCCTTCTAAATGGAACAGTGTTAGATGAAAAATTTTATTTCAGTTTTTGTCCAAAAGAAGTTTTTTATTCGTAAAAGCAGAGCTGGCTACTGAAACCCACTGTACCTACTTTACATGACATGCAAGCTGATCAGTAACATACAAAGTAACTGCTGCTGATAATATTACCATAACTGTACTAAGTGTATATAACCGTAACCATAATTTACCATTTAGTGGTAAATAATAGTAGTTGTGTAAGGTGGCTTAGGTTTTGTGAATTTGTCATGTAAATGTTGTTTTGTGTTTACTTAGCATAGCTTATCTTAAATATAGATTTTTTTCAATAAGAGTCATCTGTAATTGCAATTGAAATTGCCTTCAGTAGCCGCGTTTCCACTGTCGCACCTAATGCGAGTTGCCTGATGCGGATTTTGGATAGCTGCTGTGAAGCAAGCGCAACGATAAAGGCTAGCCTATATTTTACATAACGGTTTCCTTTACTCAAGATAACCAAATAACATGCAACACCCTTCACTTACTCTCTTAAATAAGAGGTAATTACCTATTAAGTGTCATAAAGCATAGGGAAAAATGAATGTTTTATGTCTCTCCAGAGCATTTAGGCTGAATGTTTGATGACGACTTCTACCAAAACAAGGGCATTATAAAACAGCCTATGTTTTATACAGAGTTATTACCAGAGAAATTATGTGGCTTTATATTATGGACGGTGCGCTGGCTCATCCTTCCGTTTGTGGTGAGACCATTTGATGCACAATGGCAACAGTTGGTCAGCGAGTAAATTAATTTAATGAATGAAAATACAAAGGCCTAGGCGTATAGACATATAATGTAACGCTGTACAGTAATCTGTAATTTGCTTGTTTCGGTTGTCTTCATTTTAATCTTTTGTGGTAATAATGATGGTGGGCTTTATTTGCCTGATTCTGATTTGACTTTCCTCTTCCAGCTGAATTGGGCAGGTTGTGTGACGTTCTGGAGGCAGGGTTTGCGTGCTGCGAGCTATTGGTCCGACAGCGGAAACGCAACATGATTTTGGCTTCACTGCTCAAGCTCCCGGGCTATTGGCCCGGCCAGATAAAAGCCCTGGCTCACACTGGCCCAACAGTGGAAATGCAGCTAGTGTCACAGGATCCTACAGAAATGATCTGGATATGCTGATTTGCTACTAAAGAAAGAATTCTTCACTATATGGCCTCTGTAATACAAATTGAAAGGCTCCGATTTATGAGGTCCAATTCCACTGGAAAATTCTTTGCTCTCTGGGGACCCTTTAGACCTAAATCCTAAGTCCAGCATTCCTCATAAGAACCGATTGGCAGTGGCACACTAACTTTTAAGACTCCATAGCACTACATTGGTTTTGCTATATTTCCAACTGCTGAAACCATATGTATGCTAGGTGACATTATAACTTCCTATAAGATGTATATATTCAGAGACAAATGTTCTTTGTTTGTTCCGTTATACTTCATCTTAAAAATACAATGAAAAGATAAATGATATCCAATCCTAGTCAACAAATGTCAATGAATGCCAGGCATTCCCTTACCAAACTTTGTGTTTAAAATGAAAACGCACTAGTGTGAACACCACCTAAAAAATTCATGCTGCACATAGTGTGCAGCATAAGTGCAAAGAGCATGGCGTATCATTCGGGACACAGTGACAGGTTCGTGAGTGGAGCGGTTTCATTTTCTGCAGAGAATGGTGTTTCTTCAGCATTTAGAGAAGTGTGAATGGTCGCTGTGTGACTTCCTTGCACGTCTGAGGTTATGTAACTGTGCTAGTAGTGTGCACGCAGGTATAAGTAATAGGGAATGAAACCTGGAATTAGCTGGATTAGCCAAAAGCAAAACAGCCATGGAAAAGACCCAGGACAAGTCATTGAAGTGGTTTCCACTACAGAAAGCATCAAGGCCTCCGGCAAGAATAGTAGAAGTCTTCTTGCCTTGCTGCTGTTATACGCACCAAATCTTTATGGGTCCGCCCTTTCCCTTTGTCTGGAAGCACTGTAGGCTTTATGTAAAGTGACAGACGAGGCACTGTCGAGACGTTAGACTGGGATTTCAGGCACACATTTTATTTCGCATTGTGTGAACCTTTTAGCCCCTTTGCACGCAATATATTGAAGCATTAATGGATTCACTTTTTTTTTTCTTTTTTTTTTTTTTAAGCGAACACTTCAGAAACAGCACACTGAAAACTGCTGGAGACAAACAGTCATTGACAGTGTGGTTAAGCTCCAGTTGGGTTGGGGCTGAGGGAGTGAGACAATAGCAAGGATGTATGCGAATTGAGGGGGGGATCCAAGAGGGGGGTTGGTTGTTTACATAGTACACGATGTTCTTGATGGAGACAACCAGTCAAGCATGAGTATTACTTCCACTTGAGCTCCTAATGCGATTTGTGGATATTTTTCGCTATGTTTGCAGACACGGTCAAGACGTGGCACTATTATGTTGGACCGACACCATAAATGAAAAATTAAGTGTGTCCAAGTTGGTAAGCGTAACACTTTTACAGTTGTCAAACGCAAGCAATTAAAACAGAAAATGGAAGAAAAATAATAGCCATTAAAATCCAGCATATTTTCAGCTATAGTTTTGCAATACGACAACATATTGTACGAACAAAAAAAGTTTGTTTCATATTATGTTCTATCCTTTATTTTGTGGTGTCACAAAGTACATTAAGGTAATATATTTTCATAAATTGTATGAGAGAAATAATTTATGACATTATGAGGATGCAGAGAGAAACATCAATAATGGTATTGTGAGGAAGTTTCGCATTTTATTTAGTGATTTTTTTTTATTTTTATTTCTATGTTAGACCTGGAAGTTTCATTTAAAAAAAGAAATTGTTATTTTTTTTAATATTATAAAAATACTATATATTTTACTATATATACACACAAGATATATACACGATATATTAGGGGTGCAGAATATATCGTTTCAGCGTCAATATTGCAATGTGATCCTTTATAATTATAATTTATCATTTGCATGTGTTGAGGCATGTGATTGTATAATGATTTTAAAACTATTCAAAATTGTACCATTTGTAACATTTATAACGAGTAATTTTACTGAAATATTTTTATTTTTATTATTCAACTAGTGTACCTGAATAATGTAAGACTTGGAAAACGATAAAACACTGTTTATTTTAATTATATGTTTTTCTTCAGTGTATTTTTAAGATCATTTAATAGATGGTATGGAGATGCACTCCCACAGCAGAATCAACCTAATTAATCAAACATTATACATTCTTTCCAAATAGAGATAGTAAGACATCTGGTGTAACTGTTTTCATATCACAATATATATTTCAAAATAAAATAAAAAAATTGCAATGTTAGATATGTCCAATACTATGCAGCCCTAGACTATATAATTTGTTGCTTTCGTATATATTTCAATCTAATATTAAGAAATAAGTAAATTACTAAAGTTATGAGTTGAAACTGAAGCTAAGTGCAAGTTTACATGACAAAAACATATGCAGGTACTAAAAACATAAACGTTTTTTCTCAAAGTCATAGAGTTGTCTATATAATCCTGTTCATAGAGAGCTGTGTTGTCATATATATATATATATATATATATATATATATATTAGTGGTGGGTCATTATCGGCGTTAACGAGAGACTCTTTGAGCGATAAAAAACAAAATCTCGCCGTTAATCTATTCTCAAAGTTGGGTTGGGAGCTGGGTCTGTTCTACGCAAGCTATGATGCCTTTCACATTGATATTTTAGCGCGGATGTATACCTGACCAGTGAGCAGTCTGACAAAAGTGCCCTTCTGAATCAAATCAGCAGGATACCGGACTTTAACTGCAGTTTGACAGTTTCACTTTAACTCATGAATATTTCATTCATGCCCCCGTGACAAACTGGGGTATTAGACGCAAATAAGGAGTAAGGACTGGTGAGAGTGTTATGGAATTTAATAACACTCATCAAGTGGAAAGAAAAAACTTCCGCATTTTACGATGTGTGTGTGTGTGGTTCTTTACTGACAGCCACGTGTGTGGATCTTGTCGGAAAACATGGCAAAAAGTTCTACATGACGGTAATTGTTTGATTGTGGTGTTTACTTCAATAATGCCACTAATATATGCATACTCCACATGTCTTAATTCCATTACTGTTTAATTTAGTTTGGTCAGATTAAAGTAAAAAAATAAATAAATAAAAAATTAAAATCGCTGTTTTGAGTTTATGTAGGCCTACAGTTCAAAATTCATGTTTAACTGAATAAACAGTTAGTAAACACAAGAACATCTTCAGCAAATAAAAAAAACTTTTAGTTACTAGCTTTTAATTTAAACTGCAACATGAACACTGATAATAAGAGAATCCTCTACGTCCTTCTTATTGTGCCTAAAAACGGAAGAGGCATCTCACATTTTGGCTTGGGAATAGAGCATTCCTACTGCAACTCTATAGGACAGGTAGTGTGTGAACAGCACGAGACAGAAAGCACACGGTTCTCAAGTGAAGCAGGGTTCATGTTCACAGCCCGAGATAAAGGCTGCCCTCAGCTCAAAAACATATTTGTTAAAAACGTGAATCACTACAATTTTATAAGCAGCTCGCCCCCCCCTTTGAGCCATACTTTTACTCCATTATGCAAAAATGTACACAATGTCAAGACAAAGAAATACCTAATCCAATAAGGCCAACTTGGAGAACCATATTTGTATATAATTATAATGTGCATTAATACATCCACTCTCACACTCTCTAGCCATTAATGTTTGCTCCAACCATAAAAACACCAACGATATGCCCACTAATCCCAAATATTTCCATGTTAGACACCTAGGGAAATGCTTATGTAAATGTGCGAACAACACTGGGGCCACACAGTGAATTTGCCCAATAATTTGTCTTTTTTTCTATCTCTCTCTCTGAACTGCTCTGCCTGTTTTTCCAGATTCACTGAGCCGAGACCCCCGCCTGTTCCCTCTCTCCATCTGTCATGTCAGCCTGTGTGTGACGAGCACTCCTCTCTCTCTCTGTCCTGCCCTAATTTTGAGAAGAATATATACGCTCTGCAGCAACCGGCAGAATCCAGTTTGCTTATGGAAAAGAGCCCGCGATGAGAGCGAGCCATCCGGGGCAATGTAATGGGCTGTGTTCCAAGCCCTTCCTCCCATTCTGAGCGCTTAAGAACATCAAACGCATCTCTGCAGTTGTGTGCTGGCCTGTGTGAGCCATCGCACCTGCATCAGTACTGGAGCGGCTTTATATGCTTGGCAAAAACGCGTGACTCATGATACGGTGATGCTGATTAAGCGAACATACTGTCTTACAGCCTCAGTGACATTTCCAAATGATGGCTCGCAATGATTATTATACATTTTCAGTAAATGTCTAGGTTTTTTTGCATTTTATTTGCGAATTGGTTAGTTTCATATATTTTAAAAGTTTGCATCATGTAATTGTAATGCATCATGTTAAGCTTTTTACCTAACAACTAAGGTGTAAGAGCAGCATGGAGTTATCATCAAATTGCGCAAGTAAAATTTTTCACATTTAGAGAAATATGGCTAGTAGGGATGCTCATTACAGGTAATTTTGCCAACCAACAATCCCTGTTGATTAACCGAATAATAACCGTTAACTGGTTATTAAATTATTATTTAAATTAAAATAAAAACTGTGTCTATTTTGTGTCCAACATATTAAATATTGCATTTTAAAATACTGATTTATTTTAACACGCAAACATATTAACAACAGAACATCTTCACGCACCTGCAGTGTTTCCAAAACAGAATGAACTAAGTAAAAAGAATAAAAGAAATAGTCCTGCACTAGATTGACAAACAAATCCTGACACTCCGACTTGTTTCCAAAGCAGAGCATATTTCAGAAAGTTTTGTTTTGCGGCTTCTTTCTCCAATTGTGGAGATAAACGGAGGTGTTTATGATGCGGATCCAGGACAGAGGCAATCAGCATCAGCGCTGGTTTGGCATCAACTCGTCTGAGTCAAACTATGACCAGAAATATTCTTCTTTTGTTTTGCTTCTTTGGCAAAATATTTCTGTAGGCATATGTGGTTGCACGTGTTACCATCCCACGAGTTAGCAAATGCGTGTTGCACATTTATGTAGACAATAACTTTTTTTATTTTATTTAATTAATCGTTTAACTGATACCTGTTAAAATGTATCAGTTATTAGCCATTATTATTATAAATGGCTAATTATTGTTATTATTATCATTATTAGCCATCCCTAATGGCTAGATAATGACAGGATGATATTCTAATCTAAACTATGAGTGCAAAGTGAAGAAATTCTGGAAGATTTCTATGAAGAAACTGAATTTTATTTACAAAACATGAATTCTGCCAAAATGGATATAGGTAAGAGAAAGTATCAGTATATTTGAATACTGTGATATTGTTTTGATAGGGCTTGGACAATAAATCGACTAGCAATAAGATTATTAATTTAAATTTAAATTAATAATCTTATTGCTAATTTAATTTATTGATTATTAATGATTATTAATTTAAAGGGTGACATGGCAAAAATGCAATCTTGATGATTATTTTTCATATTGAACGATAACAATATATATATTTTTTTACAAGAGTTGTTAATGCTTCCAGATTTATAAGAGTAGCCCAACAATGACTGAAGCCACAAAAATACAGGGTCTATTAAATGGCATAACATTTTTAGTCGATAAATTTTCGTTGGCCGAAAATTCAGTGCATCTCTAATATCAACACACTTTTACATCCCCATTGTTGTACATTTCTGCTGTGTGATTGGCTCTTAGATCAATATAGTCCAGAAGTCCAGTCCAGAAAAAGTCCAGAGCTAATCATTGTTATTGACATACATTTTAGCAAGATTCGATATAATATCGTTTATCAGCCCAGCCCTATTTAAAGGCGTTAGTTATTAGGCATGAACTAAAAAAGATTACTAAAAGCTTTTGTAGTTTTCATCAGTGTTTCATAGTTGTACGTGCATTGCCATAGAAATACACAAACAACATGCCACAACAAATAAGCAGCACATGCTCATCTGAATTTCATGATGTTACGCTTGTGTTATGCTATGTTAAATTTTCACTGTTTACAACAACAGAACCTGTTATCTCGACTTGTTGTTTCTGATAGCACTTTAACCCCAAGATGGAAATTCCCTGAAAATCTTAACCTAAAGGAGAAAATGTAAGTATTGATGAATAAAAATAAATAATTGTGAATCTAATTTCTTTGTGCAAAAAAAGTCAATACCGCCCAGCCCTATTTCATCGTGAGTTTAGTTGAACTAATGTAAACTATAGGAGCATTATTGCAAAGTGTTGGCATGCAATAGCCCTATAAATAGTCACAGAATTTTCAATAAATATTTCAGCATGTAGTAGTCCTGATTAACCTGAAAATGTTTAAACTATTAAGATCAATTAAGGCCCAATCCCAATTCCACCCCTTAGCCCTAATCCTCTTTAGCTTGAAGGCGTAGGCCTAAGGGGAAGAGCTACAGTATATCCTTGAAATGGAGATTTTCCAGGACCACACTAGAAACCAAAAGGCACGGAAATTTTTCCAGAATACACCAGCTACAATGGCAGCATTTTTTTGTAATTATTATGAATATTTGCAACAAGCAAGCATTTGTTTTAATACATTCATAACCACATTTGTGTTTTACCATCATGCTTTGAGAAAAAAAAAATTGATTCAACAACAAAACAAAAAAACAACAACTAATTTTCGCTATCTATAATCCCTAATAATAACTCCTATATAGTAGTCCCACAGCATACTTTCACATCTGACACTCGATGACACTCAAATACTCTGTCAGAAAAGTCTGGTGACCGGAAATGACCTTTTTACAGTGTCTGGTATAATGTTAATGTTGTTTTCTTGTGTTTGTATAGATGAATATGGCCAGGGTCTAAATGCACAGTACTGTTATGAGCTTATTGCCGCATTATAAAGTTATGATAACATGATATATGCCTTCAGTGATCAAGATAAATACCAAAAAAAAAAAACACAACTGGAAAACTACAGCAGTTGCGATCGTTGATCTCATATGAAGATCACGATGACATGATGACGTGTGCGTTTCTTAGGGGTAAATTTTGAAGCCCTTCCCCTTCATACTCTGTTTCAAGGGCCAAGGGGAAGGGGTACAAACATAGAATTGGGATTGGGCCTAAGTCACTAATATTATGAAGCAAATACAATGCCAGAGCAAATACAATGTGAATATCTTTAAAAAAAAACACTCCAAAATGTGAATATTTATTCACAACATTTCAAAGTGCACACAATATCAATATTGTCTATTTTCATTATCATGATATATTACATATATCCAGTGTAAATGGGTACAAAAATCTACCTCAATAAGATTCTTACAAAATATGGAAAAAAAAATTATATAAAGACAAACAAAAGTATTGCACAGCTGTTACACTGCATCACACTGCCCAGACAGAGCGCTCATGTGGGTGATGCAAGTTTAAGCTCCGCTAGTGTCATTTCTCTCTCTCCACTCTTCACCTCTATAACTTCTGTCCTCTCTATACGGTTCCCATAAATCAGAAAAATGTCAAAAATCTTTCAGTCTAAACAAAATAAATGGCAAAACAGCTGTGTTGAATCGTCTCAATCATCTAAACCCACACAGACAAATATCCTGTATGTAATTCAGTTATCAAACATCTGCAGTGGAATGCAGTGCGTGAGTAGGAGTGGAGGCTCTCCATCCCTGCAGACACTACAGGAATCTCTCTCTCTTTCGCTCTCTCTCTCTCCTGTAACCCCTTTTCTCTATTCAGGCGGAAGAGAACCTGAGGGAGCCTCGAGCCTGGCCTGTCCTCATTGTGCGTTACATAACGCATGGTTCATCGAGCGAGGGGAGCCCCACTCGCACTAATCACTGTGCGGTAAAAAGTGGCTCTGCTCCCTCTGCCAGTCCTCTTCCTTTGTGCCTGTTTGTTTAGACAGGAAGGGGGGCACAGGCGCAGGGCAAATGGACACACACTGCCTCCTTCCGAAGAGCTGGCACTGCAACAGACGTGTGCTGTGTGCCGGAGAGCAGAGAGGACAGAGAATAAACCATCAAAGAATGAAGTTTCAGCCACTGACCTAGATATCGGTTAGCAGATCTAAGCATCGTTATTTTCAATAAGCTTGTTTGGAAATGTATTTAAATCTGGGATTTAACATGCATACTAGCACTCCAAAACAAAACATGTAAGCAAGCATCTAATTTGGGTTCATGCTAGCAGGTGACGTATTTGTAGCAAAATATCGAACAGCTTGATTGGACATGCAGTGTATTGACCATATTCTGCGCTTGTTTTAGCGATTGATTTATAACTTCCGATTCAGTTTCCTATGAGAGAAATGACTAGGAATAATAAATGGCAGAAAACGGTCAAACTACTTGCTCTACAAACAAGTGTGTCTATGACTATACAGACAAAGCAGAATAATATAATAAGAAAATATCAGTTTGCAACATCAAGAAGCGTAACAAGCTCTTTTTAACATCTGGAAATCAATGGAAGTGAATGAAACCCATTCAAATGCCTGTGCCCACTCGTAAGCGAAGAATAAGGTCAATAATATGCCTTTTAAAAGGTATACATTTTTTTGGTTTTGTTTACTACATGATGACATTGTTGGGTGTAGGGCTGCACGATGTTGAAAAAAACAGTGATATTTTTTATATATTATAATTTGATGAAAGATGATCTAAATAACTCTATTTGTAAAGAATTCATCTGTCTGCATAAAACATAGCATAGATGAATACAATAGAAAATGGATTTTAAAAATGTTTTGTGTTTTATGAATTTCTGTAGAGTCTAAGAACATAAATTCAACGTTAATCAAATATATTATCTTCATTGTATAAATAATTAAATACAATTTAGTGATTGTTAAAATAAATTTCTTGGTTTTAATTGACTGGATATCTTAGTCACAGTTCCTTAAAACGCATCCAAATAAACTTCACTCTATTAGACTTTGCACTGACTCTATAAGTCATGTTTGGAATGGTTCCTGCACTGTAAAACCCAAAAAGATAAGGTACTGTAACAAACCGTTGGAGGAAAGCGATTGCAACAAACCATTTAAGTTCAAAAACCAATCCTAATGAGTACTTTGAACAATCCATTTGACGGAATCGGAGCACAACAAAACCCAATAAATGAAGAGAACTAAAACCAATTGACATTGCAGCAACAACATTGCAGATCCTGCAATATAACTATTGCAGATGCGCACATTGTGATGGCGATACTAAAACGATATATTGTGCAGTCTTAGTTAAGTCCATTATTTATCTTTTTTTTTTTTTTAAGGTAATGTTGTGACCCGTTCAGACCTGATTTTGAATGCGTTTATTAAAATCTGAATCCCCTAAATTAAGTAAATAGGAAGAAAAATGCCTTGCATCCAAAACCCAATAAAACCAATTTTAAAAACATATTTGAAATTCGATTTATAGCATTTGATGTAAATAGCTGCCTAAAAATAACATTTGTTTAAAATAAAACATTTGAATCATTAAAACATTTCGTTATAAAACATTATAAGCAGCGTAAAAATATTTTAAATGGAAACAAGGTACATCTGAGCTTTTGATTTAGTTTGAACATTTTGCATGTGAACAATAGCCTAACATCAGTTTTTATTATATAAAGATGCGCTTTAGAATACTTAATTTATGTGGATTACATTATAGTAATTTTTAAAGAAAAAAACAAAAACCCCAGGTTTTGTTAAAGCACCTTCTTGTGGGTTTTAAAGAAGAATTAAAGTTTTAAGGGTGAACAAATAATATAAAAAATATACTGTGTGAACCAGTCCGTTAAAACTAGAACTACAGAGGCAGTCATTTTGACTTTGTTAAATTTTGTAATTTAATAATTTTGATAAAATTAAACCCATATACAGGGTGATTCAAAAAGAATTTTGAAACTTTGATAATCTGTATTTAACCAAAGAAACATGATGGAACCTTGGGTAATTAATCAATGTGAAGAGTACTTTAAAAGTTTTTTCAATAGAAAACAAGTTCATAGATGTTAAATATCACCCCCTCCAGACACTCGAGAGACATCAACCCAAAAGTTGTGGTATTCTTTTTTTAATCACCCTGTATAACTATAATATCCTGACTTTCCTTAAATATGTGCATACACATTCTTTCTAGCATTGCTATTTTATTACAATTACAAAAACGAAATATAAAGAGTTACAAAGTGAGAATTACCAAAATGATCGTATTTTCACAGTAATGACTTCATAAAATATGACGACAGACTTTCAAAGCCAATTCTAAAATCTTAATAGAAGCTTTTAATGTAAATATGATCATATGACATCTTATACAAATACATTAGAATGATCACTATGGATATTGTAGGAGTTATATAATTCTGGTAGTTCCAGTGTTAAGGGGAAAATGTCACAGAAAACAGCAGTGCAGGACTGACAGAGTATCACCAGAGAAAATACTCCAGTCCACACCTGATGATGTCTGAGTCACAGACGTCAAACAGAAATTAGATGCAAAGTATATGCAATGAAGTACTAAACGATATTTATGTTTGCATTAGGCGGCTGCGTCCTAAATATTACAATGCCCTGAAATGCTGCAATTTCTACATTTTCAAATAAAAAAAAAAATCAGAAAATGCCTAATAATTTCTGAAAACCATCATGAATGTCTACAGATCACGAACTGAAGGTGTTTTTGCATCAAGCTTTAATGAATACACTACTCCACTATGTTTTAAACTGTCAGGGATGAGTTTTGCTTTGGCTGACATTTAAAAAAAAATGTTTAAAATGTTAAATGTTGTTTTATTTTTAATGTTCGATCAATTGAATCCATCCTTGCTAATTCACAAAAGGATATGAGTAGCAAAACTATTTTTTTTTAGTTTTAATATGTAAATAAAAAAGTTAATAAATGAAAATGGTTATACACGAGGAAGAAAAAAAACCTTAAATCTCAAAGAAAACCTCCAGTATAGACAAAATGTGTCACGCTTGTATAATTCACTGTCAAAATATGAATAAACTAATCAAGATTTCAGTGCAGAAGTTTAGAGACACTCGAGTTTTTCTCTGTGAAGTTTAGAGACAGATTTATCAACAATCACATTAGGAGTCTGCTGATCTGGCAGGCAGGCTGTCATTCTTGGTATTTATGATTTAGAGCATTTCTGCTCTCTGAAAGGAGCCTGCTTCATCACTCTGTGCTCCGATAATGACAAGCAAAGCTCAGTCGAGCGACACGGCTAATGCTTAACATTTTACTACTGGGAATTCGGTTTAGCTCTCACGCCAGCGGTGCCATGCAAACTGCGTCAGTTAATGAAGGCACCCTTTAACCCGAACACGATGAACCATGGTGTTTTAAGAAGAGTCTTTTAAAGCCATTGTTTGTGTGGTGACTTCTTAACCCTGATGATGTGTTGTGTAACGTTCCATCCTGACTATATTTACCCTGCTCCCTCCATCTCGTTAAACGTTCACTCGCAGAAACCAATATACCAGATTACTGGCAGTCAACGTCACACGTAAATCCATGACGCCCACATCTTGGCTGTAATAGGAGTTAATCTCGGGGTGCTGTTTTGGCTGTGTGATTGTACATTTTTCAAATCAAGCCTGTCCACATTTCCCTGCAATGTGACATCTGATATGTTTTGAAAAAGTCAAGCTGGAAGTAGAGCTGCACAATATATCACTTCAGCACTGTCATCACCATATCCAATAGTCACACTGTAGGATGTGTATGTTGAGTTGGGGTTGTAGTTAAATAGGAATCACAGAACACATGGTATTTGCGGAGTCATTACCAAAGTTTATCTATAATGGACTCACAGCTTATATTTTGCATTCGTTTTTAAAGAACGAATACATTTTCTCAATTTTCAGGCTTAAGCATAGCAAATACATATTTAGATAAATGTACATCACATTATATCACATGCTACTTGCTACGATAGTCTTTATAGTATACACTCAAAAAATGAATCAAAATTAAGTTTATCATAACAGTTTTTAACCTTCTGATATTTAAATAAATGAAAAATCAAATAGTATGAGACTTTAAAAGTTAAAAGATATAAATATGGTATAAATATATCTAGCTGTAGAAAAAGCCAGATCCCAATTAGTTATATTCTATGAGATTCCGCCAATATACTGCAGCCCAGTCTGGAAGCAAGTAGCAATGCATGTTTTGAGGACAAAAACATGCTAGCCGGAGAAAGAAAGAGACGGTGATATGGAGGGGGGAGTGCCAGAGCCCAGCCGGTTATAACCGGTCCTCCTGACTCGGAGGAGCTCATGGTCCCTATAGTACAGTTACAAAAAGACAGCTGGGTTTTCCTGTTCAAATCCATCCCTCAGTTTTCTATTCATCTTTGTCATTCGCACCCGGCTCTAGTGGCTTCATTTCATGACTACAAGGTCTCAAAGGCCAAACAAAGGTCATACAAATAGCAGTGCTTAGATGATGACAGCAACACTAAAGCTAAAGCCAACAAACAAAAGAACAAAGGCGCTCCAGAGCCTGAATGATGGTATAATGCAGCATGACAGTGGAAATGTATCAAGCGATGAAGATTTTGATACATCGTTTACAAAAGGATATATTTGTGCGGATATTGAGAGGCAAAATCGCTTTATGTAATTTACATGTGAGGGCGATGAAAAACGTGTAGAGAGAAAAAAAAAACTACTTAGTATTGATGCAACATTATTAAGTGTTGCCAAGAGATGTGGCAACTAATGTTAATATGATAATAATGTCAACATTGCGCAGATCATATTTTACAATGCGGCTCATCCAGTCAGTCATTGGAAAAAGAAACAGTTTTGTAATAATTGTATTACAGTTTTGTTTTTGACTAAGTATTACACAATGTGTTTGTATTTGCACTGATGCCAAACTTAATCAGAATTTTTTTTTTGTCCTTTTTTATTAAAATGTTTAACCTAAAACAGAAATGCACGTTATGACATCCAGTCAGGACAAAAACATCTCCAGAGCTGTTTCTGAGTTACTTGACAAGATTTTTCACATTCCACTTGCAAAAGACTAGTCAAAAATACAATGAAATGGGAAGATGTTTTTGACAGAATGTAAAAAATATGGTAAAATAAAACAATATCGAGAAAAAGCAGCCCGTGCTCATTTGAAATACTTGCCTCAGCCTAAATTTGTACAAAATGTTTAATACGTTGCTCCAGGTACATTTCATTGCACGTTTCATGAGATGATAAATTTGCTAGAGGGCACTGTTTACATTTTTGCGCATCTATAAAACTTTACTTTGGGTATATTTTGTTGTGCTTTTCATATACACTTCCTTCTTGTACACATTCCACTATAAGGCAGGGCATGTCGTACAGATCCCCTAGCGAACCATTGACCTAAACCCAACCAATAGTGTTTTCAAAAGCAAACACAAAAAAAAAAGCCCACTGCAATGGAACTGCACAAAAATATTTTCTTTTTATGTCGATATGTTCATGTAAATATCATTAAGTGAAAATTTACTAAACTTTATGTAGTCATATAAATTGAAACTGTTTTGTTATAAATTATATTTTCATATGACAACATTTTTAAAGACTTTTTTTAGGTGTATTTGTTTTAATGATGAAATTTCTATCAAAGTAAAGAAAAGCACAAAACAAGAACACAAAGAGACTAGGAAATCAAAGAGAGCACTATGGAACTATAGAATCATCGCACAATCATTTTATTCAAGGACTCGACTGAAGTTATGAGATGATTTAGCAGTAAAAGTGTTATTAAATGTATTTTCAGATCAAAAGCAACACTGACCTATTTAATCACTGATATAAAAGACAAACAGATATCAAATCACAGAATGATTATCTTCGTTGATTTAATAGTCCACAATTTAATTAAATCTTTTGTGTAGCTTGTCAGTGAACAATGTTTTGTGTAGTAAACGCTGCTCTATCTGAAAGATGTATAGATTTATGCAAAAATGAGCTTAAAAACCACCTTCAATTAATTGTAAAGTCCAACTAACAAGTTAGTTTTACATTTATTCTCTAAAAAAAGTCAGAAAAGATGTGGGAAGCAATGCATGCTCCATTAATAGTAAATTAATATTGTTATAAAGATGCATACCATGAAATATAAATACTTGTTTGTTTCTTGAGCAAAAAACCATTTTGCTTGCATTGCATTGCATGTAAGTGCATATTTCATTACCCATTTATGTCAAACCCAATGCACACTGTCCCTCAAAAACTGAAACTAATTATGGCTAAACAGCAAGTTTGTATGCCAAAAGCTCAAGCATGCAATATGCGCAGCAGTTCCAGGAACTCTAGTCTAGTGAGGTGTCTCTACAAGGAAGATGCTTTCCCTGAAGACAACCCTGGAATGAATTGCACATGACTTCGAGGAACGGATCCAGGCAGGTACACACTAGTAAAACACAGATAAAGGCGGCAGTAAAAACGGTTCATACAGGAGACCAGCGTGAATAACTGACGCTGTTTTGCAGGACTACCTTTCACTTTGTAATTCAACTCTAAAAAACATCTACATGAGCTAAAGTTGGATGAAAGGAGCTCTAAAACGACGATTGAGATGACCTTAGAGGTGTAATAGGGCAGATGTTATTCTATCCATGTGATAATGTGAAGAACAGTTCATTTCAATGGACTTTCCAAATGGCACTGACGTATAAACCCCCTGAAACAAGTAGAGATTTGTCTTGGGGTAAAAGAACACGTCATTAGTAATTTCACCCAAAATAATGTGTTGTTCGAAACAAATGTAGGTGTATTTGTACAACAGAAGAAAGCGTATAGCTCATTCAATTTTCCCTTTAGGAAATTAATGAGACTGTCATCTCTGAGTAAACAAGTGCTCCTCCAGCACAGCATGAGGTCAAGTCAAGACAACGAAACGCTGAAAAATAAGCGCACTTTTCCATACACACCATCAATCTGACATCAGCTGAGCTTTATCCAAACCATTCATCAAATGTGATGTCGAGTCAAACAAAAAAAGTGAGACCACAGAAAGCATGGTGGTTCTTTTCAGTCTCACCTGATTCATTTTTATGAATCTGACTTGCTGAGATCCATTATTTTTCTGGAAGCGTGCCAATTCATATTGCTTTACAAAAGCTGTATATCATGAATTACTCATGCTTTTGTAAGCAACTGTTTCCTGATGCATCCTCTATATATCTGCTATCCCCCTACATAACATACAGAAATGGAAAAAATAGTTTAAGAAAAGACTCTGCACCACTAATTTAACAAATGTGAGGGTTTCCGGATCTTGCAAGCCTAGCAAGACTTGTGAACAGATAGACTGTAAATCATTTCATCAGTTTGGATGGTCACTTTTGCCCTCTAGTGTTCATTTGGGGTAACTGCAAAAAAAAAAAAGTCGACAAGGGGAACTTCCAAGATGGGTCTAAAAGAGAATTAAAATGATTTAAAATGATAATAATATGGCTGATAATAGTAACACCAACAAACATAGATTAAGAAAAATTGGAATAACAAAAACTAAGAATCAAATGAGACATAAAATGGAAAACAGAAAAGTTAAAATCTTTAAATAAAAAATATTTAAAAATTTTATCTGGTCCTGCAACTTTAATATTAAACAGCAGTTATGAGTTAAAAAAAATATTTTTAAATTGTATATTCATATACTTAAAACAATGCGAGATAAGTTAATATCACATGATGTCATTAACGTCGTTTGCATATAATATTAAAAAAGACCATAATTTTGTCAAATATATTTTACACATATTTAAAAATAAAAAAATGCCAAACTTATGCCCCTAAAAAAATAATTACTAGTTATTTATTGCATCTAAAAGGTAAGCCAGGCAATACTGGTATTAACCTTTAAGTAATAAACATCACTGTGTCACTTGATTTTGGTAAATTTCTTTTTTTAAATGAAAGAAATCTGGTCCAAAAAGACAATATTATTGTAATAAATAAGTACTGTGTGAAAACAAATCATAAAATACCTGAAACAACCAACAAACAAACAAACTAAATATAATGAGGGTTTTTTAAAAGTGAAGCAAAGGCTTTGTGCTTTTCTCCAAGTAGTGCATTAAAAGTTTTAGATAAAAACTATTGTACTATGACCTATAGATGTATCTATAGATGACATCTGGGTCATGTTGGATTCATATGTCTAAAACAAACCATTCGATCAATTTTTTTTTTTTAAGTCAGAACTTTGTTAAATTAAAATTTGTTTTGGCCAAATTGCAACAACAACAACAAAAATGTCTTGCAAAACATTTTATAAGCATTTATTTTTCTTTCATAAAAGTTTATTTACCATGGATAGTTATTTTAAAGAAGTTAAACTGAAGTTGTTTTAGAAGTCATCACTAGATGGTGCCATAATACCCTACAACATGCCTCGCTGAGCCCTTTTAAAGGCTTCTCTAACATAAGGCAGCTTCAGCATCAGCTGTTAATCATCAGTGACTAAAGCTTACAACATGCAGGGTGTTGTCCTTCTTCAAATGCAGCTAGAACTGTATACACTGCAAAAAAATGCAGGGTTTCATACAATTCATGTCAACACAAATCAGTTAAGTCAACTTAATTGATTCGTTTTTTTGTTTTGTTTTACAAATTTAAGTGGATCAAACATAAAACAATAAAGTTGCTCCCACCAAAAATCTCAAGAACTGTGTCGTTTCGGCTCATCTTTTAAAATACACGTTTTTGTGTGTTTAAATACACAATTTGAACAAGCATGCAGCAAAAATATTTATTTTGATTGCACATTTGACAAGAGCTGACAATTTAAGCTGGCAAGAGTTGGACTTTGGCTAGTTTGTAGAATAAAGCCTAGCCTGTAAGCATTAAGGTATACTTCAAACAAAGTATACTAAGGATTTATCTGGTGAAATCATATTCATAAATTGCAGAAAAAAAAAAAAATACGTCGCAGTGTCAGATTTTTTCAATACTGTGCAGCCCTAATTGACTTCTCAATATTTGTCAACTTTTCAAGAACAATAATTTAGCAACATTTTGCTGCGCATTTTTTTTTTGGGGGGGGGGTGATTTAAGACTTTCATGATAAAATATGACACTAAAGCAACAAGTAGGTGGGCAGTAAGTCCATCTAAAGAGAAATTGAGGCCATTTCTAAAGAGTGTCAGGTTACTAAGAGTTATATTTAAGACTTTAAGACCTTTTTAGTACCCCACAAAATTTTATTTAAGACCCATGGTATAGTATGATCTTTTTTTATAGTACCAGATTTGCAAAAAAGCAAATCATAACACTAATTAATTACTATCCATAACACTATTTATTATATATAAAAAGAGTAAAAAAAAAACAGACAATGGCCTTTGAGCTAATTAATAATAATAATAATTGGGATGCAAGAGAATTACCAGTCAGCCTGGTCATGCAAAAAATACTCCAGATTCCGGTCCCTGGTCAGTTGATCGATGCATAGTTCTTCATTTGCTAATGTACAGTTCATTATAGAGTGAAATCTTCCAAAAATTTGTTTGTGTAAGCGGAATCCCCATGAGTGTTTACTTTATTTTTTTCATTTTTAAGACATTTGAAATGCAGATTTAAGAAATTGAGACTAATTAAGGCCTTTTCTTAATTTAAGGGTCCGTGGACATCCATTAACTGTATTCTAACAGGTTTCTTCGGGCAGGTTTCTTCAATGATTTTGGACTTTCAAGATGTGTTTGACAACACAAAATGAGTGACATGCCTTCACAACATTACAGTATGCAAATATTGTGTAATTGAGGTTATCATCATCATATACAGTGTTGTGCCTGTATTATATAAATTTTCTGTCGTTAATTGAAACACTGATGGTGCCTTTCCTCACTTTGAAAGCTGCAAATCACAACTTGGAAATATTCCAGTAACATTAAAAGTGTATTAATTAAAAGTGGAAAAAATAGGGCTGAATCAATTAGTTTGGCTTACAAAAATAAAAATGTAATTAATATTCTTGTTGAGTAGTCATCTGATCATCTGACCTAATGTAAGGGCCTGCAATGTCATGATTTTACCACTATGGTTTATTAAAAGAAAGATTGAGATGAGTGATTTGAAAAAAGAAAACGAAAACCAGAGTACAACTGCATTGTGTGTTGTCGTTTTTATATGAATACAGTGTAAAACAAACAAACAAACAAACAAACAAACAAACAAAACATTGTGCAGCTAATTTAGTCAAACCTGTAAAAATTTATCACTACAAGATGCTGGAATCCAGATGGGATCTTTTATTGCACCACTGCTAAATAAACAAACTAACAGACAAATAAGTAGTACAATAAAATTCAAATCGATAAAAAAAATACATGAAAAAAAAAGAATGAAGCATTTAATCATGAATAAACTTTTTTTTTTAAAAATGATAAAAATTAAACACACTAAAATGATTAGATTGACTGTTTTTAAGGTAACTTCTTGCAAACAATTTATATGGGTTGAATTTAAACAAACAAGTTAAATTTAGTATGTTCAACTTAATTTGTTTAAACGACCCATATAAACCAGTTATCTTTAAAAAAAAAAGTAAATCCAATGAATAATTTTTTTTCAGTGCAATTGTACACTATAAAAAATGTTGAGTTCCACACAATTGATGTGTTGAGACGACATGAAGGAATTCAGTTAGCTTGTTAGTTTTTACAAATTTAAGTGGATTGAACAAAACAAAGTTGTCCCAAAAAACCTCAATAATTGTTTTGTTTCAGCTCATTTAAATATCACCAAACCAATTTCTCTGCTTCCTCCCCGTAATCCAAACCCGCTTAGTTTTGACAGTGCAAAATGGCCATCAGAGGGCAATATAATCCAGCATTGTAAAAACCAAACACTCGTTCATCTCAGTGTCGCCACATCCCCAAACTGAGACGCCACTGACCTCTCCTGCCAAAACTCTCATCTATCAAAAGCCAAAATCATTGTGTCCAGCATTTCCAATAAAGCCTCTCTCTCCTCTTACATAAACTGAGGGAGTGGCAACTCTCAAAAGGGTTCATTCCAGGTAATGTGAAACAACCAACCGCAAAACAAACACAGCTCCTACGTTTGGGTTTGGCTGCAAAAGCAACCCCTCAAAAACAGAAGAAACCCAGCAAGGCTTTTAATCAGAATGCTGCATTTTTTGATTAAGTTGATGTGACCTTGGTGTGATACGACGACGCTTTGATAAAACTTCTTTCATTACCTCAGCAGTGAAAAATATGAGTCAGTCTCTGTCATACGAGAACTATGCTGTCTGCCAAGTGACTAGTGAGCACATCTAAAGGGATACGGCTTACTTAAAAGTATAGCGTCATTTTTTCATCCTCATGGAGTAACGCTTTTAGAGCATGAAACATCTGGACCTCATTGACTATTACAGTGTGGACAAGACATGTCAAAATAAATATTGTGTTCATCCGATTCAAGACTTATAGGGGATCTATTGTAGGTCTACTCTTGGTCTGATATTGAATTTTTATGTTTTAGACATATGCTTGTAATCTGTGATTAACAACATTATTAGACCATTTTTTTCTACTGGTAAAATCAGACATTTGTCATTATCATATTCCCTCTTGCATTATATAGGCTAGAGTAGTTATACTGACACTGTTAAACATTTATTCTCATGCACAACACTCTGTTCGCTATGAAAGAAAAACATATTAAAGGGCACCTAGGTTAGCCCTTTTTTCAGACTCAATATAAGTGTTTTGCGTCTCCAGAATGTGTCTGTAAAGTTTCAGCTCAAAACACCCATCAGATTTTTCATTATACCTTTTGCAAGATTCTATTTTATACATTTTTTGACCTAGGGGACTGTTTTGTCGTACTGCACCCTTAAAGCTAGTCCTCCCCGCCCACCGTTTCTACGTGCCTTTCTGCGTGCCTTAATCTCCTCCCTCGGCTGCGTCAGACAACAGGCAGACTGAAAGGAAGCAGATCTCACGTAGCGTTTGTGAGAAATACTACAGTAAGAACTTTACCAATGAGTATTTGTTGTGCAGTTGCATTGATGAGTCACACAAAGTTCGCACGCACGCACACGTTTAGCTTTGCACTCTTTTTGCACGCAAATGTGACAGGCTACAGGTTAATCTCCACTGCTGTATGGATATCTGTTATGTTAATGTACAAAACAAACCTGATTTAACTTCCACAAACTGGGACTGAAGCGTCTTCCTTTATAATTGTTCTGACACGTGGCTGTGCTAATGAAGTAAAGCTGAAGTATCCGCTGTTATTCATTACACACGTTTTAAAACATTTTAAACATGTGAAACTCACTCTTGATCTCATTTGATGATGATTCTAGCAAACAGAACAGATCTTTTATTCCCGGTTGCTTTGCACATGTCTGGTCTTGTTAATATGATTATACATGTGACTACCGGGACATGTTAATAAAGTCAATCAAGTCGGTGGGCGTGGGGACCGCACTCCTACATAAAGTTGCGGTCGATCTGAAAACCGCTCCAATTGGTCCACCGTTTTTATGTTGTTAAATTGAAAAAAAAAAAAGGACTGGGTGTGTTTATATCACCCCAATATGACTGTCTATACACCATACCTGCACATATGTCTGTCCAAACAGCTCGAAAAGTAGATTTTTCACCATTGGTGCCCTTTAAATGCTTGTCGTAATCATAACTCTAAACTGCGATATGATTATTTAAATGATGTTTGCGCTTCCGGTTTCATTTTTACTGCTAAGTGCGGTTAATAATTCCACAGTGGCTCCCAAGCGATCACACTGTTCCACAAACTGAATGTTATTTACAACTTTATTACCTGTTATTCACAGCCTAAGCAGGATCTGTTCACTAAAGCAGACGCGCGCGTCTATCATTAAGTAGGGCGAGCGCCTGCCCGCCCGCGCTCTCTCTGTGGTAACAGCTCACGATCAGCAGCTCACGTCACAAGCGTTTTAGCGGACGCGAATACATCATTACATGAAGACAGAAATGACATTTTTTGGGTGAATTATACCTTATAAATACAGTATGTGACTCTTTCAACACCATTTGGAGGTGTCCATGTCGCTAAGCAACGCATGTAAAACAATGTGAAGACTTATACAGCCGCCTTTTCTTCTCTCCTGAACTTGAAAATATAATTGGCAGAATCGTAGAAATGCTGGATTAAGATTGTCTAGGGCAGTGTTTCCCAACCCTGTTCCTGAAGCCACACCAACAGTACACATTTTCAATGTCTCCCTAATCAAACACACCTGAAATCACCTAATTAGAACATAACAAGAGACTCCAAAACATGAAGTTAATTAGTCAGGTAAGGGAGACATCCAATATATGTACTGTTGTTGTGCCTCCAGGAAAAAGGTTGGGAAACACTAATCTAGGGGGTTGAATTGAGATCGCGATCTTTTTTCGATTAATCGTGCAGCTCTACAATAAATAATCATATAATCAAAACAATTTCTTAACAAACATACATTATAAAAAGCAACAAAAAGCATACAAGTAGAAACAACACTGAAAAGAGTCATATACAATCTTAAAATTTGATTAAAGATAAATATTCTAAAATTGCTCTAGACGGCACCTTTTCAAACATTTCACTTAAAATATTTCCAGAATAAAAACATTCTCTAATATCATTATCGTCAAAATATTCGTACATAAGTCACAAATAGTTTTTTTTTCCCCTTTCAATAAATATGGGTGTGTAACACTTGAGTCATCTTGTATGTACCTGGTCATGTCTATTTTCGAAATGGTAATTATTTCTTTCATTTACAAATTGATTCACTTCATACAATTTGTTATTCCTACATTCATTCCATTCCATTTGCCCTTTCTCATTAATATACAGATTTAAATATCAGACAGGAATTTTACATTCTGTTATCTCCAACTGTAAGGCTTCCTTAGCTGCTTTATCTGCACGTTCGTTTCCAATGAATCCTATATGGCCAGGTATCCATCAGAAAATAATATCAAAGTCTTTAGTCTTTAAAAGGTCAAATTAACGATGTATATTGGTTTTAATAAACACACACATAACTTATACTCTAAGGAGTTAGTACTTGTTTTAAACAATTATTCATTTCACCATCAAACTAATCATATTGACTTTATTTCAATTATAAAATATAATGTTTATAGGAAGAAATTATAAAATAAAAAAGTATTAAAGTATTTAAATGAATGATAAATACATCTTTTAATGGAAAAAATCTGACTAATTACAGCCAGAACCTAAAACGAAAATTAACTGCTCAAAATCAAAACCAGGCACAAACAACAAACATTAATATCTATTCAGAGTAGAAGTAGCTTGACCTGGGCACCGCTGTGGCCTGAAAGAGCCAGACTGTCACGTCTAGTCCTTATTAGCACGCTTATGCAATACTGTCTGTCCAGGAGTCACAGTCTCAACCACAGGCTCTCCTGCAAATGCTGAAGGCACAGGAGGTAGACCAGGACACACGTTTAACCAACAGAAACTTTCTATTTAAAGCCTTACGCACACCAGGCTAAATATTTGAGGCAAGAAAATGTCATTTCAATGAACTCTGCAGAGAGTTCAAATATTATTCGAACTCCTGATTCGTTTAGATAATTAGCCGACTAATAATTCTATCAATATAAACTTAGCATATCCGCACTTTTAAAGCACATTTTTGTATAAATATTATATTTCAAATCAAGAATGATTGTTCTTTTACTTTACTAGCCAAAATGACTTTTTACACAACTCTATTTGTGTTGCAAAGTGGAATACGTTTCACTGGCCATAGTAATTGCACAGCCTGACAGTTATTTTACAGTTTGCTTTTGGAGCTTCATATGATTACAGTTAAACCACTAAAATGACATGAAATGATTTGTGTTCCGCAGATGAAGGAAGGTCTGGAAGGTTTGGAATGACATGAGGGTGAGAAATTAATTACAGAATTTTAATTTGGTTGAACTAAACCTTTAAATGAATGCTTGGTTATCATATCGAGTAATTTTTTTCCAATATTGTACTGCCCTACTTGGTTTTACATAGAAATAATATTAGGCTATATTGACAAATCATGCATACAAATGTAAACATATACATTAATTAATTACAAAGACGTAGGTGAACTGAGCAGAATCAACAGCTTTATTGGTGTACAAGTGTTCTTGCAGCTTCGTTCGGTAACATTTGAATCATTTAAGTCACGTGGAATATTTTGACAACGTTTTTGGTTACATTTTTTCTACTTTTTTCACAACTGTCGCGGTCTATGAAGGATCAGAGATCTTTTGAATTCAATTGAAAATATTCTAATTTGTGTTCCAAAGATGAACAAAGGTCTCAGGGTATTGGAATTTAGATTTTCAGTTGACCTAACCCCTTAAACATGCAGTATGTAACATTGCGTGTATCCTATATGTTTATTATGTATATGTGATAGAAACAAAACTATACAAAAACTTAGACATTTAAATTTATATGTAATTAGTATCATATAGGCACTAGGCATGGGACGATAACAATTTTCAAGGTATACTGTGGTTTTGGAAAAGTCAAGGTTTTAAAACCACCAAAATTTTCTGTAATACTGTTCCTAAGGTATGTGTAAGATTTTTATTTACAGTTTTTTTTTTATTGTTTTTTAGGACAACAGTATCTCCAGCAGAAAAAATATCCAAAAGATGCCGTTTTAAATGGTAAAGAAATCTGTGTTTTTGAAACTAATAAAGAGAGCAGAAGTCAATGATTCATTTGACTTATATAGCCTGACATGTTTACTGCTCCAAAATATCATAAATCTTTCAAAAAAATAGAAAATATTGTTTTCAAAGGGGAAAAAAGTTACCCAGACATTTAAAAAGAACATATTTTAGAGCAGTGAGCACAATACTATGATATTTTTATCCAAAGTTATCATATAGTCAGAATTTTATACCGGCCCATGCCTAATACGCACACATTTCATTTCTAAATATAAACATTCTATTTTACATATGCAAGTATGTGCGTATTTATATATTCACATAATAAATATACAAAGTACATACACTTAAATTATGTCAAAACAAAAAGTGTTCTTGCATCTTCGTATGATAACAGTTCAATCATTGAAGTCACATGGGATGTTTTGACAGTTATTAGTCCACAACTGTCGCTCCCTATAGAGGATCTCTTGAATTTGATCGAAAATATTTTTATTTTTGTTCCAAAAATGAATGAAGGTCTCAAGGTATGGGAGACCTAATAAATGAGGTATTTATTTTGTATATGTAATGTATGTATTTATATTTACACAATAATAAACGTACACAGTACATACACTTATATTGTCAAACCAAACTTTAATTTTGTATGCGATAAAATTTTGGGATAAAAAAAAAAAAAGTCACAGATATGCGGTTTAAAACAAAACCTGGAGACACAAATACACCAGTTCCAGCGTGTACGTCTAAGACTGTGCTACTGACCATGTATACAACTGTATAGACACAAATTAAAATAAATAATAATAATAATAATAATAATAATAATAATGTAACAGAGGCCAGCTAGCGAAATGCTAATAGGGTTGTCACAATACCATCAATTGAGGCCACGATACTATACCAGCTGAAGTATCACAATACAGAGTAGTATTGCGATACTGTATTAATTCATAACTCAAATCTATGAAATAAAGTACATTTTCAGAATGTCGTACATTTCATTTATGTCGTAAAACACTTGAATTCAATTCAGAATTTACAGGCTTTCTCTGCTTTTTTGTATATACTGTGACTTTTGTTGTCATTGCAATAATAAAAAATAAAGTGTTCTATTGATTGTTTTCTGGCTCAAATTTTTGAGCATTTTAGTGACTTACATATTGTACAACTGTTAATGATGCTACTACTGTTTACAAACTACAGCGGCACCGCCAGTATTTTGGAGCCATAGTACTTCGGTGCTAAGGGGTTCGATCCCAGCTCCGAGAGGGTTGGGTGCAGTAAAACCGTGGGTTACACATGAGGGCTTGTCCGGGATGGAAGTGAGGTTTAGGGGGTGAATGTAATGGAGGCCAGCTAGCAAAGTGCTATGCGCGTAATCCTCATTCCTCTGACCTCTAAAGATGCTCTTTACCAACAGACACTAGATGCCATGGTCGTTAGCTTCCTTGTTAGAGCAACCGACTCCCATGGAAAAAAATAAAAAATAAATAAAATAATTTCACCGGTTAGATCCCAGCTCAGACCAGGTTGGGTCCAGTAGGACTGGTGGGTTCAAATAATATACACACTAATTAAAAATTAAAAATAATAAAGTTTATATGTGACATGACATTGGAGCAGCTCTCTTTCTAACAGTACATTGCATATGGTTTATACGCTGCTAAAAATAGCGGCAGAACAGATATGTAGATGAAAACTAAAACCTATATAAGTGTCCAGCACAGTGAAGCATTGACAGCTGAGGACATGGTGATTCATCAGAACAGCCACAGGGGTCGATCAGTCAGTAGGGCCAAAAGCCATCAACACAGTCATTAAAACATCCACCAGCACCCTCTATGCTGACTTGCAAGACTGTGGGCTTAAATCACAAGCCTGCTACCATCTGAACAACCAATGGGGAAGGAGCTGACGGTTTTGCATAAAAGCCTAATAGTGTAGGGAAGTACTGGACAGTTCTGTCTATTGTCATTGAGTGCTGCTTGTGACACATATACACTCGCGTGATGAAACACAAGTGATGGAAATGTGAGAGCAGACCCCATCACGTGTGTGTCCGACTCACTCTCTCTTATTCACACACGCTCTCGCATTACTCAATGAAAGGCCTGTGTGTGTGGGCTTAAAGGAAAGTTCTCCATCAATACTGCATGGCTGTCACTGGATCCATGGCCTTCAGTGTGTTCATGCTCTGAGAAAGCCCGACACACTTGAGTGTGTGTAGCCTGTAAACAAATCAACTCGAGGCTATAAACCCAATTCATGTCCAATTGCATGTTAAGTTGTAGATTTAGGGCTGTTGGAGAACTTCTCTATGTGGAATTGTTGTCTTTACAAAACGATAAACAAATATGAAAATAATTCCCCCCCCCCGCAAAACTAATACCGCGTAAAAAGATCTACACTACCTAGTAGTAAGAGCAACAAATAATAACTTGACTTCTAGTTGATCATTTGGAAAAGTGTAAGAAGGTAGATTTTTCTGCATCATAATCGTCATAAATACTCCAGAAGACCTGATGGAACCGACATGGACCCAAGATTCTCTCAGAAATCATTCAAGTTTGGAGAAGGAAAAATCATGGTTTGGGGTTACATGGAGAGATCTGCATTTGTGCTGCCCATTACATTACAAACCTCAAAAGTGGGCATACTCTTCAGCAAGATAGCACTCCTTCTCATACTTCAGCCTTCACATCAAAGTTCCTGAAAGCAAAGAAGGTTAAGGTGCTCCAGGATTGGCAACCCAGTCACCAGACATAAACATTATTGAGCATGTCTGGGGCAAGATAGATGAGAAGGCATTGAAGATGAATCCAAAGAATCATGATTAACTGGAAGAACGCTTTCTTTGTTATTTGAGTCATTGCAGAGATGTATGGATGCAGTCCTCCAAGCTCATGGGAGTCATACACAATATTCATTCTTTTACCACTGCACCATGACTTTATATTCTATACTATACATTACTTCTGTTAAGTGGCAAGACTTTTGTCCAAGCAAAGTCAGACCTTACTGTCCTAATTAAATAATTAAAAATCAAGGCATGATCATATTTTTTGGGTAAAATAAGTGTAATCTAGAGGCCTTTGCCTTTTATATTAGCCAATATTATCAACTAGAAGTCAAGTTACTGTAAGTGTTGACTTAAATTTTAATTTGTGGTTCCTAAAACTTGGGGAAAAAAATAAGAATTTGCTGCGGTAGGAGAAGCTATCAGTCTTTTTCTTATATAATAAATTACAAACTTATGCCTCAGAAGATGATGCCAACACTCAATGAAAAGCACATGGCATTTTAAATGTGCATACTTGAATTTTTTCGGTAACAGCGTATCACAGTATATGCATATTTTGTATTGTTTCGCTTTTGTAGTCATATTAAAATCAATTTATGTCACTCATACTAGAACAATATAATAACTAGGCTTGTCAAAAATAGCCAGTTCGGCACTGAATTTTTTTTTAAAAAGTACATTTCCTGCTAACATTTGATCAGTATTGAAAGTGGCCTATTATTAACATAATACTGCAGGGTTGCTAGAAGCTACTAATAACTACCACTATTTAGTCAGGATATGCAGCTGTTTCTATGGATTTTATTAGGAATGGAAACAACGAATCGTCAATCAATTAATTTACATTAGTCCTTTTAAATCAACACATTATTGATGGTCAATTAAACATGGGCATCATTAATGTGTCTAGTTGAGGTACACCTGATTTCCACGCAGACCATGTACAGCAGATTTGTTGGAAAATTTAAGTGGGCATGCATGAGTTTAATAATAATTCAATGGCATAATCCTTTACCCCATCAGTACAATAATGAGCAAATATTGGTTTTCTATAGTGGCAGAGAGCTCAAATGCCCTGCAAGTTAAGCAAAGAAATGCAAATAGAAAAACACAACACATACACAAAATACGCAATACTGTCATGCAGGTGACAATGTGCCACTTATGCAGGCATGTTGCATCACTAATGTTAACGACGAATCATTTAATTGATTGGTAATTTAAATAACGACCGATTTTGGGAATTTGTGGAAACTGACATCCCTATTGCCAACATATTATGCAAAACAGGGGGCAATTTCTCAATCACTAAAAACTAGACAATAAGTCCATATGGTAGTTATTGAAACAGGCCTTGACTAGATCAGATTAGACTAGACCAAGGCTTCATTTGAACCAGGGTTGGTTGATGGTAATATTAAATGTCTATCATTGATGTATTGGTTATATTGTATGGAATAATTTTTGTGCCAATAAGAATGAACGTAACTTTATAAAACTGAACGTAATTTTTCAAGAAACGATCAAAAATATGCCACTGCAAAAGAAGAAAAACACAATGAAAACAAAAAAATGAACTCAGTCGCACGAATTTAACATGCTCTTCAAATATGCTTCATTCTTTGTTAATGATTTTCAAAGAATTGTTTTCGTGAATCATGGATTTTGAATGCGTTGCCACAGTTTTCGCTTACGCTTCGTAAATTTTCGTTTGCTGTTTTGGCACAAACTTCTCGTGGGGGCGGGCTTAACAGCGATCTACACTGATTGGCTAATGAGCTTTTGATGGACAGTTGCTCTCTGACCTGGAAGCACAGACGTTGACGTCAGTGGCGCGCATATCGGAAAGTTGTTGCGGTGTGCAATACGTTGTGCTTTATGTTAAGTATTAATGTTAGTATTTTACCTACGGTCGTCTCTTAGTTTCTAAAGATGACCTCCCGGGAGAGACACGGAGCGGTGCCATCATCTTCCTGAGGTGAGCTGAGGTGGAAGATGATGGCACCGCTCCGTGTCTCTCCCGGGAGGTCATCTTTAGAAACTAAGAGACGACCGTAGGTAAAATACTAACATTAATACTTAACATAAAGCAAGCACGACGTATTGCACACCGCAACAACTTTCCGATATGCGCGCCATATATATTATGGCATGATACTTTCTATGTATCATCTCTGTTAAATAATGTTGTTTGTAATTTGCTTTCCATTCATTTCAGATTGACCCTCATTCTGTTGAACACCATTCTAAGTCAGTGGAAGTCAATCTTAAACAAGATCTACACACAAGAAAAGTGATGTTTTACACCATTTACTCTCCCATTCACAGTGATTACACACAGCCTACCTGATTCACCAGGACACATGCTCTCACAGCAGCTATTTCAGTCTATTTCAGCACTGAGGGCTTCAAATACAGTGCAATTTAACCAGTAATTCAAAGCATTAGTTTCACCAAAGCCTAGACGATAACCACAGCCATTAAGAGCTTCAGAAGCCAATAGTCAATAAAAAAAAAAACATGATTCCAATATAAAGAGTAATCTCTGCATCAGCTCCACCATGTGTGGTGCTGCTGACTACAAAACAGCTGTCAACAGTAAAGCAACTGGATAAGACACTGTAAAGCATCTGTCAACTAACGGTTTTTATATTTTGTAATTACACTGGTGTTTTTGGTCTATTTACACTAATGAATTGCTTTATATGTTGATTTTTGGTGTTGAAAATTCTCTGCAGTGTGGCTTTTATTGACATTTTGGTAGTTTGAAACAATACATTGCATAAAAGAAATAAAATACAAAAAAAAAATCCTTAAAAAAATAACAGAAAAGGTACTGGCGGTTTATTACCAGGCTTTTCTACTGTAATTTACCATACCAACCGAGACAATATACCACTACAAGCTATAAACATTTCAATAGAACTTAGAAGTCTCTTTTTCTAGCTTTTCAACATCAAAAGTTGTTGGATTAAAGATCAAGGCACCATAACGCAAATAAAAATCATAAATAAAATGAAAAAGTAAAAAAAAAACCATCAGATTAAGGCTGCATGAGATTAGAAAAATGAAACATTGCAATATTTTGTTATTCTGTGGGATGGATGGATGGATGGATGGATGGATGGATGGATGGATGGATGGATGGATGGATGGATGGATGGATGGATGGATGGATGGATGGATGGATGGATGGATGGATGGATGGATGGATGGATGGATGGATGGATGGATGGATGGATGGATGGATGGATGGATGGATGGATGGATGGATGGATGGATGGATGGATGGATGGATGGATGGATGGATGGATGGATGGATGGATGGATGGATGGATGGATGGATGGATGGATGGATGGATGGATGGATGGATGGATGGATGGATGGATGGATGGATGGATGGATGGATGGATGGATGGATGGATGGATGGATGGATGGATGGATGGATGGATGGATGGATGGATGGATGGATGGATGGATGGATGGATGGATGGATGGATGGATGGATGGATGGATGGATGGATGGATGGATGGATGGATGGATGGATGGATGGATGGATGGATGGATGGATGGATGGATGGATGGATGGATGGATGGATGGATGGATGGATGGATGGATGGATGGATGGATGGATGGATGGATGGATGGATGGATGGATGGATGGATGGATGGATGGATGGATGGATGGATGGATGGATGGATGGATGGATGGATGGATGGATGGATGGATAATTATAACAATTCTACCAGACAACCATCTCTATTTGGAAAGAACGAATCATTTTAGATTGACTAGGAGGATTCTTCAGGGAAGTGTATCTGCTTAATAACTAATCTACAAGCACACATAAAAACAAACAAAAAAAAGATTCAATTGAAAAACTGTTTCATCATTTTACGAGTCTAACATTACTCAGGTACAGTAATTGCATAATAAAAAATAAAAACAATTCAGTAACATTAGTAACAAACGGTGCAATTTCTTACGCCTGAATGCTTTTAAAATCCTTATACAGTGACAGGCCTCAAAAACACATGCAAATAATAAATAATAATCCAGACTCAACTGCATATCCTGCACAATATATAGTTTTAGCATTATAATTGCAATGCGTGCATCAGCAATAGTCACATCACAGCATCTGCAATGTGGAGTTAGGATTATTAAAGTTGATCAGCAACGAAGAACGTACAGTGTTTACATTATATTTCATTATAAAATAATAGGGCTGGACAAAATAGTGATATGCATGAGGTGGTCCTTCTCGTAATGGCGGATCAAACATATATCAATGTTGCAACAAATAAATATATATATATATATATATATATATATATATATATATATATATATATATATATATATATATATATATATATATATATATATATATATATATATATATATATATATATATATATATATATGTGCTGTTAATAATAGAAATAAATCTTATAACTTTTTGATGGGTTTTCCCCTCTTCATCTATCATTATCGGTGAAAAAATATCATGATATTATCATATCGTATTAATGTAGCTGAATGTCTGACTACTTATTTAACCTTTATCTTTGCTTTTCTTTATTCTTGCAATTAATTTAATTCACTCCTCTACAAGATTAGTACAATCAATCCAAGTTAATTATTTCTATCCAAATAAAACAATTCAAATCATCTGCCCAAATTGTATTCATATCATGATATAAATCGCAAAAAAAAAATTGGATGGAGTTAAAAAAAATAAATAAATAAATTAAAAAAAAAAAATATATATATATATATATATATATATATATATATATATATATATATATATATATAAATATAAATAATCGCAATGTCAATTTTTTTTTAAATATTGTGCAGCCCTAGTGACAATTACTAATGATCACATTGTGATATACATGCTGTAACGATAAACTGTGCAACCCTACATCAGATAAAAAATGATTACAGCAGTCTAAATTTCTACATTCAAATCTCAAATTTTTTAAAAAAAGTAAAAAAGATAAATACATAGAAATATAGTGAAATAAATCAATAAACAAAACAATTAAAATAAATGGAAAAAGAAATGTGTAACAGCACAAAGACAAAACGGGAAAAATACCACCATTAATTATTATGACATATGCCGATATTCAATAATTCAATAAATTATGATATTGAACATGCGCAATATTGATATTATGGGCACCTCAAAATGCCATGCATAAATTACTATTAAAATTTTTGTGAGCTTTTTAAGAACATTTACACAGTATTTGCAGTGATGTTCGTAACAGTGCCAAACGCTTGGATACTTTATTGTACTTTTTATTTTAATAAACCCATTATTTACATATACACTCAAACACAACAAATGCAAATGGAAAACTCCTGACACATATTAATTTAATAAAAATAAAAATACAAAAAATTAATAAGTAGATGGATGAATGAATGAATAAATGAGCAAATTTATAAATTATTTCAAAAAATTTTTAAAGAAAGGAAAACTAAACTCGAGCCTTAAGTAGAAGCAAGAGCATCATGGACTTGAGGATTGAGAACTGCTGGTTTAAAGGGATAGTTCACCCAAAAATTAACAGCTTCCCTCAGCTTTTTTCAGTCCTGAATAAATTAGTTTGATCTGCTCAAGTATGTCAGTAACCAAACAGATCTCAGCACTCATTTAACGCTACAGATTTATTTTTCCAACTATGACAGTAAATGTGTGTGGTTGCTGACCGTCTTCCAAATACCATCCTTTGTGTTAAAAAATGCAAACAGAATGAGGACAACCTGAGGGTGAGCAAATGAGGGCAAAAGTTTGTCTTTGGCTTGTCTTTCAGTGTATACAGGCTCAAAATCTGATGTAGACACAGTGAATGTCGGATTAACACTGTACAAGACTCCTTCAGAGGTCTGCGTTTGTGTCTGGTCTAATAAAGGCTGTGTACACAGCGCTTCAGGTTTGCAGTATGTGAAAAGGTAGGATTCTTGATGCGTGTGGGTGGGTTGCCTGAGGGGACGTGGCTCTAATTTACGAGAGCCAAACCCAGCGCAGTCAGAGATCTCCTGGCGCTTCACTGCCAAGCAAGCCAACACACAAAACCCCAGCCATCCGGGGCCATCAGAGAGGAAGGAGAAGGTTGCAATGTCAGCATGTACAGCCACCTTAATGATAGGTGGATAAATTAGGTGCTATGAAATAATGTTTTTTTTTTTATTCTGGTTTTATTATTTACTAAATTACACCTATTTTTTTTTTTTTTTTTTGGGGGGGGGGGGGGGGGGGGTTGTTTTTTAAAGGTGTTTTTTTGTGTTATTTTTGTATGTCAAGCCTCTCTCGAACTGGTGATTAAAAATTAGCAAGTCTGCTATTTAAAAAAATGCATATGGTTTGCCCAGTGTAATTGTGATTTCCATGTCACTCAAACCAAATAAATTCAGCGATAAATCAAAAAAGTCAAGGTTTGTTTTACTAGAGCACATTGTTATTCTTTAGGTGAACAATTAATATGTTAATACTCTGAAAAAAAGAGGTTGTTTTGGTAATCTTTAATCAAAGTTTAACAATTTCTTCTGTGTTTAGAGTGGCGGTCCTTCTCTATTTCCGTCACAATATTCTTAAGCACATCCCTTTTACCGTTAGTTTGATATGGGGGAATGATTCACAAAAAAAGCACCACCATCTACTCAATGTTCCGTTTCAATTGGAAGTACATCAACATACTGAAAAAGAAGTCTCAGCAGCTACTCGGCCACAAGTGGCCTTTAATAGACATTTTAAAATTATATGTTAGTAATCTAAAAGCTTGTCTATTTAATTTAATTTATTTAGCAACTTTATATGAAAGATTTAACAGAATTTAAATTAAGAACCCTATAAAATGGGGGTCATAAATGTCAAATTAAACCAAAAACTCCAATTATTTATTTAGAATTTAAATAAAATGATTTAGAAAACTTTTTTGACAGGCTGTCCTGAAGATGCTTCTAGATTCCATGTGTGCATGATATGACAAGATTTTTTTTAAATAAAACAAAAGATATAAACAGCAAAAGATGTGTGATGATGAAGTGACTGTCAACTAGCACTTTGACCATTAGAATGTATTTAGTAAACCAACTTGCACAACAGGTTAATAAAAGACACAGAATGTGTAGACCTCATGACTAAATGGTTTCTTTCAGTTTAATACTCAGGAAAAGCACTTTATGAAACAATTTGATTAGGTGTACAGAACTACTTCTAAATTATTAATTTATACAGGTTATAGAATTATACATCCAATTTAGTTTCTTTTTTTGAGAGGATCCCACAATCCACTCCATGTTTTCTGCATTTTCTAACATCAAAGGACTATAAATGGTAGCATAGGTGAAAATCTAAAAGTAAAACAAAATTCACTATATGTATGGGTTATTATACATCAGAAATACTAAAATATAATATGAGACACGATTTATAAACGATTTCCAGTCCAAAATCAACCAAAAGGTCAAAAGATTACACTATAATGCTAACATGTATGCGAATAAAAAAAATGTAAGTCGCCTCAAAGTAGCTCCACACTGTTCTGATTTTGACCAATCGTATTTCTTTCACCTAGAATAGAATAAAAAAAACATCTACAACAGCTTTCCTAATTTGTTTAAAGGGGTCGAACCTGAAAAGTCCCTATTTGAGACTTGTTTTACTAACATGGCCAGAGGGCCCATGGGACAGTGCAGCAGGAGCAGGAGCTTGTCTGAGAACACAAGCGCATGGATATGGTTTCCAACAACGGTACTGCCCACTGACTACCCTGCATGCCATATCCAAGACTGGTTGCTCACTGAAGCCAAGCAGGGTTGAGCCTGGTTAGCACCAGGATGAGAGATCACATGAGAAAACTCCTGGAACATGTTGAGAGAAAATTGATCTAACATAAAAAAAAAATAATAAAAAAAACACACTACTGTACAATGCCAAAGTATTTTTAATTTGATTATAAAATTGACAGTGTTGCCAAGAACGCCGATACCTCAAACATACAAACAGCAAAAAGATTAATGTGTTTGACTCACATTGCTTGTGTGTGTGTGTGTGTGTGTGTGTGTGTGTGTGTGTGTGCCAAGAAGTTGCACTGAATGCAGCCAAGAACCTAGTGTGTTTGGTTGCATTCGAGAAAAATAACTGTCAATATCTGTCAATTTTTTAAATCCCTGAATATAGATAATTACGGTACAATTATAGTCATTTGATGTGAGAAAATGCAGAAAACATGGAGTGGATTGTGGGATCCTCTCAAAAAAAGAAACTAAATTGGATGTATAATTCTATAACGTGTATAAATAAATAATTTAGAAGTAGTTCTGTACACCTAATCAAATTGTGTCAAACCGTACAACATGTCGATCAGCTGGTTTGTCTATAAGCTGAAATACGAGTGATCCGCTGATGAATCGTGGCTTTAAAATGCTCCATCAGTGTTGTTGCTGAATCTTAGCGTGGTTTCATCAAGTTAACACTGGAACTATCAGAATTCTATAACTACTAGAATGGCCACAACAGTCATTCTGATCGTTGTCATAACAAACATCATATTACATTTCATTTACATTCAAAAGTCTCTACTGAGACTTTAATTAAATGTTGAACTTCTATCATATTATTTCATGGAGTCATTAGATTAAAATACAATATTTTTGGTAATACGATCTATAAATGTCTATGAGTTACCTGTTACTGCAGCAAACAGGAGAGCAAGGCTTATTCACGGCACGGAGTATGTTGGTTTGAAAGACATGTTTGAAGTAAATTTATGTTTTTGCTATCGGAAAGTTATGTTTTTGTTAGCAGGAAGTTGCTAAGGAACAGAGGCACACATATTTAAAGACAAAGAAATAAGCTGCAGATCCTGAAATGCATGTGGTCAACGCTATGGTAATTCTAGGTAGAAATCTCAAATCTTCTTTTGTGTTTTGTCAATTTAATAAAATAATGTAAGAAATTAATATACATATTTAGGAAAAAGCAGGGCATAATAGATATATATATAGTTTTTAATTTAAAGTTATTCAATTACAAAATGACTGCCTCAGCAGTTCTAGTGTTGAACTAGTGTTGTGGTTTGTATCAGAAAGAAGTGCACAAGTTCCATTTAGTTCAGTGAGAGACAGTCAATGAATTCCTTTATTTTTGGAACGAAGTGCAAAATTTAAATGTTGTTTGAATCCAATTTTATAAATAAAAAAAAAACTCTATTTTTAGTAAAATGTGATAATAACTGTACTGCTTTACCAACATTTCGACAATTACCTGTAGAGCTGAGCGATAATGATTGAGTCTCTAAAACAGATATGTCCTCAAAGATCCCCGGATGAGAAAGTGACCAAGAAGCATCTGTAGGGATCTGTTCTTTATTCATACTTCCTTGAAAACAACCATGACAGAGCACAGCGCTACCATTCTGCCCGGCGCCAAACTAAGGCTAAGCATAAATTAGCATGCATTCCACAGCTAATCCGCAAACGACTAAGCAAACAATAATTGTAATGTCCTTTGAATCAGATTTCCAGCATTAAGAAGCGTGGCATGGTTTTAAAACGAGAACTGGTGGCCCTTTGCTGAATGGTAGTCGTTTCTCCAGAGCCAGCGAGAGTGATGAAGACAAAATTGGCTGTAGATGGGCTATGCTGTGGGGGGGTTGGGGTTTGGGCAACCGGTTGCTATAGCAGCTCAGACGAGAGAGCCGACCGGTGCAAAGGACAGAGATGGGCAAGTGAACGGGGGTCTGCTCTAAACAGAAAGAGTGAGATGGCCGGCGGCCAGGCGACACTGGCAGTGTGGCTGAAACAATGACTCAGTGCTAATGGCTCACAGCGGCATGCTGTATGCTAAATACAGAGGCCGCACTCATTCAGCCTCCTCACATAAGAGAGGGATTACTCTGGCCAAAGTGTCAGGAAAAGAACAGTAAACCGCACTATCACCAAAGCACACTTTACCTTTAGAGGGGTTCACATCAAAGAACACTCAATAAGACATAGGGCTGAATAGTGACGAATTTGGAAGTATGAAGTTTGTTGTTTATATTATTTGATCATGGTTAACTTTGACTGCACATTAATTGGGCCAAAAATGGGTATTTATTTTTTATAAAAAAAATAATTAAACATTTTTTCATCGAAGTGAAGACAAATCAAGAATGTAGGCATTTTCAACAAGCCTAATAAGAAACATTTTCGTGGACGACAAGCAAATGTGGGATGATCAAGACTCAGGTGGCTGTGGATTGTAGAGGTTATTAATTTGTGTGCAAGTACAAGCTGTTCGCTTGTTATCTGGCATTAGGAGTTCAGAATTGTGCAGAGGTGAGAACTTGACTGGCAGATAATCTGTGGCACACATGGCGTTTGCAGCAGGGATGAGGAGGAAGTGGAGATAAGACACTCTGCACAGATGGAGCAATCCCTTAGGGAGCAAACAAGGTGCATGGTGGGTAAAATTTCCAGCTGTCAAAGATGATCAACGGTTCACCTGACAGGCCATTAATACAGGCATGTTAAGTACTAAAAGGCAACCAAATAACCGTCAGCTGAAAAGACAGCTCCGCATTTATCAAAGAGGAATAAATCCTATTTAAATTAGACGCTGTCCAATTAAAAAGAGATGAGGAAACTTGTGTTGTGAAGTGGCCGCCATGTTTTCCACAGTGACCTCATTTCACTCCATCCAGTCTGGTGACACAAGAAGAGGAAATCTCATTGTACATGTTTAACAGAGCAAGAGTGCGGCATGGGCACATGCTCAAGGTTGCACGCGAGATTTCCTGCCCGCACTGTAAAAAACCACAGCGAGAGGCAGCTTTCCAAACTCTGCTGACTCACGTGCCGACTGCTCTTAGAAAGCCAAAATAGGAAGGGATCAAACTATCTACAGGCTGCAGCTCAGGCATGAATAAAGGGCTGGGGAGCGCTTTCATTTCACAGCAGATACCTAGATTTCTATTAATCAGGTGGCACAGGTTTGACCTTTGGCTAAAAAAACAAAACAAACATGCTTCACATTTATCATTATATTTCACATGAAAAGAGCACTGAAGATTGGAAAACTAAATGCATCACAATTAGGGCTGGATGATATTCCAAAAACTTAATATTAAAATAAAAGTCACCTCATATCCTCATAATGGTATATATCATGATATAGTAAAAAAAATTCAGCTTTCTCGTGATGTTGGAATTTGCGTTTCTGTCTGCAAGGCAAATATTTGATTAAAAATGCGGAAATATAAAACAACAATATTAATAAAACAGGGTGACGCGATCACCTCACAACAAGAAGGTCGCTGGTTCAAGCTTCGGCTGGGCCAGTTGGCATTTCGCCGCTATATCCCAAGAACCAATCAGAAGGCACAAATCGAATGATATGTTTTCAATGTAACAGTGCGCTGATATGCCAGTTTTTATAATTTTCCGCTTTCGATTTTTAAAGACGGAGTTTGATGAACTGGATGAGTCTGTCCGACTGTTAGTGAATGGCAAATGAAAACGTCTCTTAGCTCAAAACAAAGCATTATAAGGAAAAGAAACAAGTGCAACATGCTTTCATAACATTTTTTTTACGCAGTGACGCTACTTTGAATGAGTTCGATTTACTATACATTAAATGGCAACTGCGTTTCACAAAAGACGAAGTTGAGATGCCGTTCTTTTATCCCACATGGATGCTACGAGGATAAACAAGAGACCAAGACCTTAAGTATGGTGAGAATGAATGAATGACAGCTTCTAAAAGTGTGTTTTATTTACACCTTGTGTTTTATTTGCTAATTGAAGCTATTTTTAAAAGATAATGTATAGTTTCATACATTATATTTATTTGTATTAATTCATAATACCTATACTTCTGATAAGCTTTTTATATTAATGGACAATGCGCAGATATTGATGTTTCCTTTTTACACTACATTATTTGAATCTATCAAGCTTATTTACAATGTTTATATTGTGTTAAATCTAAATCCCAAATATCAGAAAGGACAACAGATAGTAAGGATTTAATTAATGTCAGTTTTAATGTTATTGATTTATGCACTTGACAGATTTCAGAAGTCAGTTAGGGCTTTTGACTTCAACTGTATATATATTCATATCCATCTATATACATCTCTCCATTTATCCATCCATCCATCTCCATATTTATCTCAATCTATATCTCTTCATCTACCCATCCATCCAGATCTATATATCCATCCATATCCATTTATCTATCCATCCATCCATATGTATTTATCCATCCATCCATCCACATATATCCACCCATCCATCCATCCATCCATCCATATTTTTCTATCCATATATCCACATCTATCCATCTATCCATCCATCCATCCATCCATCCATATATCTATATATCCATCCATCTATATAATTCATCTATCCATCCATATATCCATATTTATATATCCATATCCATCTATCCATCCATCCAACTGTATATCCATCCATCCATCTATCTATATATACCCATCCATCTAACTATATATCCATCTCTACCCATCGATCCACATATCCATCCGTCTAAACATTTATCCATCCATATATCCATCCATCCATCCATATATCTATATATCCATCCATCTATATAATTCATCTATCCATCCATATATCCATATTTATATATCCATATCCATCTATCCATCCATCCAACTGTATATCCATCCATCCATCTATCTATATATACCCATCCATCTAACTATATATCCATCTCTACCCATCGATCCACATATCCATCCGTCTAAACATTTATCCATCCATATATCCATCCATCCATCCATATATCTATATATCCATCCATCTATATAATTCATCTATCCATCCATATATCCATATTTATATATCCATATCCATCTATCCATCCATCCAACTGTATATCCATCCATCCATCTATCTATATATACCCATCCATCTAACTATATATTTATCTCTACCCATCGATCCACATATCCATCCGTATAAACATTTATCCATCCATATATCCATCCATCCATCCATCTATCCATCCATCTATCTATCCATCCACCCATCCATCTATATCTATCTCTATCTATAGCGCTAAATAAAATGTAAACACTGAAGACTGCTTTTACTATTGTTCATGTTTCTTTCTGCATCCTCATAACGGCATATACTTTATTGCACTAAAATAAATTTTGGAAAGTGTATTACAATGTATTTTGAGATGCCACAAAAACTACAGAGCATATTATGAAACAACACACTTTTTATTTTTGGGCATACAATAAAACAATAAAAGATTTTTAAATCGTTGTTTACTAATTTAGTCCATTTAACCTAATTTAGTCAATTTCAGAATAATTTCTGAAGCAAACAAACACACAAAAAGCCTGTGGCATGGTTATGCAAATGGCTCATGCATGTAAAAACACAGATCTGCTCAAGAGAAGAATAAAATGATATGCATCCCTGGGGGTTTCTGAATGCAAACTGCTAATTCCTCTCATTGCTGAACAAACATTATTAAAGCAATGAAAATAAAATTAAGGAGGCCATGCACCGCAATCATTATACCCGGCAGATCAAAGAAGGGCGTTAATTGTCCACTAAAACATGACAATGCAACAGCCAGGAGGTTGTTTTGCTTGGTCTCCATTCTACTGTTCAGAGAGCACTTAAATAGGGCTGGCTAAATGGGCCAGATGAAAATATCCACTTGGCAAATATGCTTTTTAAGTAATAAAATGTGTTGCTGCGCCCTGGCCTTTCACTTTATGCTTTGTTGTAGAGGCTTCAAAATAATGAAATGTTTACATGTGAATGTGTTGCGTAGCAGCCGACTGTCCTGATGAGATTCTGTCAGGGAAAATGAAGTTGAACTGGATAAAGAAACATTGCACAGTTTTAGCTAGGGATGCACAGATATGGCATTTATTAAGAATTTGCTGACTTTTTTTGCTATTTCAGCACACAGTTTTGTAATAAAAAAAAAAAAAAAAAATCTGTGGACTTATTCAGAATGATTTTTAAGTGCGAGAGATGAAAAAGATTTTTATTTACATTTAGTCATTTAGCAGACGCTTTTATCCAAAGCGACTTACAAATGAGGACAAGGAAGCAATTTAACTATGATTCTGAAAATAGCAAAATATCATAGTAAACTTTCGCATGAAATAAAAAAATGAAGCGCGCAACAAAACATACAAATCCAGATTCAATTAGAACCAGTTGCTTGGCAAACTAAGAATGTGCAGTTCTAGCTAGGGATGCACCGATATGGCATTTTTTGACAGACAACTCTTTAGCGCCTTAGAGACTCTAGAAAGAATCTGCATCGTCAAATCGGCATCGTCAAAACAAAACAAAAAATTTAATCAAAATCCAAATAGAATCAGTTTTTTGGTAAACAAACATTACGCAGTTTTAGCTAGGGATAAACTAATATTGCATTTTTTGACAGACAACTCTTTAGATTCGGAGTCGGGCCTTTTTTTGCCCACTTTGCTGCACAATTTGGTAAAAATAAAAAAATAAATAAAAATCTGTGCATTTGTACGGAATTCTTTTAAAAGTGTAGGAGATGGATTTTTTTATTTATTTATTTGTTAGTTTGTTACTCTGTGTCAAAATAGCATCGTCAACTAATGCATAAAAAAATACAATTAAAATCCAAATAGAACAAGTTATTTGGTAAACTTTACGCAGTTTTAGCTAGGGATACACTAATAGGGCATTTTTTGACAGATAACTCTTTAAATTCGGACTCCAGAAAGAATCTGCTGACTTTTTCTTGCCATTTCAGAGCACAATTTTGTTGAAAAAATGAATTAATAAATAAAAATCTGTGGATTTGTACGGAATTATTTTAAAAGTGTAGGAGATGGAGACTTATTTATTTATTTATTTAGTATTTTGTTATTCTGTGTCAAAATAGTATCGTCAACTAATGCATTAAATAAAAAAAAAAAACAAAACAAAACAAAAACTACAAATCAAAATACAATTAGAACCAGTTGTTTGGCAAACTAAGATTGCAGAGTTTTAGCTAGGGATGCAATAAAATGGCATTTTTTAACAAATAACTCTTTAGATTTACAGAAAGACTCTTGACTTTTTTAGCCATTTCGACGCATAATTTTGAAAAAAAAATCTGATGGATTTGTACGGAATTATTTTAAAAGTGTAGGAGATTTTTTTTTACATTTATTTCTTTGGATTCAATTGAAACTTTATTATTTATTAAAATTATATCAGTCAGGCGATTGTAAACAGCAGCAAACCGTTTGTTATCATTTACAGAAACAATATGAAAGTTTTGCAGATTTGAAACCTGAAAAGAGTCGAGCCAAGCACAAATGCCTGTTGTCAAGGTGTTTGAGAAACCAGTTCAGCTGAGCTCATGAGGTCTCTGCCCCTATTAGCTTTCAGTCCCTAAAGTACTTTGCTGCGCTTTTCTGCTCTCGGGTTTGGAAGGACAGGTTCTAATCCAAATGACATCATCCCAAAAGAGAGAGAGACGTGTGTACAAAGAGTCTTGTCTTCAAAAAAAAACTTCAAAGTACAGGATCTGGTCTTGGATTACAGCTGCAGATTGACCCTTCTGATGCCGGGTAATAATGTGGCGAAAAACCACATTAAAGGGAAAGCTGGTCTTAAGATTTAAACTGACATTTACATTAAAACACTGAGTGATTCCAACCGGTATTATTGTTATCTATCCTTGGAGAGAAAAAAACGTGCAAGAAAGAATGTCTAAACAGTCTTGCTGATTTAAAAAAAAAAAGAGAGAAATACTTTAAAACATCAAGCAAGCAAGTAAATAAGTACAAATAAAATAAGTAAACTATTAAAATAATAACAAAATAAGCAAAAAATAAAGCTAAATATAAACAAGTAAAGAAAAGCAGGAAATGAAATAAAGTAAAAAAAATATAATAATAAGTACCAACAAAAAATGTAAAATAAAACAAGTCAAAAAGTAAAAAATAAATTAATTGAAATATAAGTAAAAATAAAATAATCAGGAAATGAAAATAATAACATTAAAATAAGTAAAAAAAAAAAGTAAAAAATAAAATAAGCAAAATAAATAAATCAGAAAAATAAAAAATAAGCAAAAAATTAAATCAATTAATTAAACAAAAGAAAATAAGTAAAAATAACTAAAAAATAAAAAGGTAAATACTAAAGTAAAATTAAACAAGATAAGCAAAAAATATAATAAATTAAATAAGAAAATTAAATAAGTGAAAAAACAAAAGTAAAAAAATAAGTAAAAAAAAGTTAAAAAATAAAAGAAAAAAGCAAAAGCAAAAAATAGAATACGGAATAAATAAAATAAGCAAAAAATAGAACAGGTGAATAAATAAAATAAGTTAAAAATAAGTTAAAAAAATAAGTTAAAAAATAATAAAATATGTAAAAAAAACTAAATAAGTTAAAGAAAATATCAAAAAAAATCTTAGTAAAAAAATAGTAAAACAAATAATGAGTAAAAATGTAAAACTTTGAATAAAATAAGTAAAAAAAAATTATTAAACAAAATAAGCACAAATACTTCAAAAAATAATGTTAATGGTTTAGGCTCAGCACTCCAAATCTCCTGCTTTAGGTTCAGCCCCTTTATCTTCTCTGGCCCGATCTGGCCGAGTGAAAGCATTTCCTCTCCTCTCCCATTCCACAGGGTCATTAATTGGAGAGATAATCTACTTGATCTCTACACAATGAGTGATTCATTGAGACTCTCATGTGTGGCTTTTATCACTGCCAAGAGCAGATTACAATGAAGAAGAAAAAAAAAAAAAGTAAAAGCAAGATTATAATCTTTATATATGAGGCTGTTAGTCAACACTGTGACCTAAGCACTGCATAAAAAATACAAATAATTTGACAATACGTTATTGAGCAAGAGCAATAATAGGAAAATACATGACCTCATCCTGTGTAAGTGGCCTTAGGCTGTCAGCTGCTGCTGTTTTGCTGTTTCACAACAGAGATATCAAACAAAACAAGTTAACATCAAACTCTTTTCTCATTGAGCGGTTTTATTTTCAAATGGTCGCCTCTCCTGTAGGCAGTCCTTCATCCAAACACAATCAAACCAAAAATAACACCAGTCAACATGGACAGCTAGGATACACACAACACGACTAATAAGGCCATAAAATCCCCACAAGACAACAAACCGAGGAAGATGGACATCAACAGATGGGCAACTCTGCCACGAGACCATGACACAACTCAAAAAGGAAAATGTCAAGCTGAAGCTGCCCACAATTACACTTCACAAAAAAGTAACAATTAATAACTTAAAAAAATAATAATAATACTAATAATTATAAAAGTGAGCAAACCGGTTGCCTTAAAAGCAAAAAGTTGACTTTAATTTAAAAAAAAAGCATAATATACCTGTTGTAACTTGCACTGAAAAAAAATCCTCATAATAATTTGCAGGAACAAATTTCAAGTGATTTTTACCATCTTTTATCAGGTACAATTATCAATAGCATGTAAAATTTACTTAATTTAGGAGTGTTAAGTAAAACATTAAGTTATTATCTTTCATTTTGAGTCTATATTTATTTAATTAATCAAGTAATGTCAAATTCTTGATTTAGCAGAAGGAACATAAATGTAATCAATTTAATTTAATTTTATTAGTTACAAATTAGTACATTTGGCATTAATTGGTTCGATCAAGACACTCTTTTTCACTGACTTGGAATGTGTAACTTCACTTTAAACAAATTGAACCCAATAGCATGTTTACTTCAAAAATGCCTACTGATCTAAGAGCTAGTGTTAGCACCACTTTGGCTCTCCGATTAAAGCGTCAAACATTAATGCTAATAATGAAAATGTCAAGACCTAAAGCATGTGCGCTATACTCATCTGTAAGGTGGTAACCTCAAAACTCAAAACACTTCTTAATCTTCAAACTAATGAAGATTAAACTAACAAGTCTTTCTCTCATGTTTAAATACCTAAGATCGCTTTTATTTTCAGAACATTCTCCTCCTAATTCAATTACACATACGACATCCATTATTCAAATTTACTTAGTATTAGTAACATGTTTGCAACGATTCGAAAATATTTAAATGTTACACGTAAATGAATATTAATATTTAACTCCTTCCACTCATTTCATTTATTAAGTCAAGTAAATGTGTAAATATTAAATGCATACTAAGTAAATTCTAGTTATCCTTGACACTTAATATTAACATTTTAAAATTATGGGAGTACATTTATTAAATTTTACTGCTTTACACATTGTGAAACTGTTAATTTTGATAATTAAGCACAGTTTAAGGCAACTGGTTTACTCACTTATATTAACTAAAGTCAGTTAATCGCTTTGTACACTTAAAGGAACTGTTCACACTAAAAAAAATGACAACTTAAAAATACAAGGCAAGTGAAGAGAGTAAATGACTTTGTTTTTACAGCGCACCCAAAAACTTAAAGTTGACTCAACTTAAAATTATAAGGAAACTTGCTGCACAGCTATTTTGAATTGACTTAACTTTTAACCCAAATATTGTGGTTGGTTCTAATTAAAGTTGAGTGCACTCAAAAAAAGCTGTGCAGCAAGTTGCCTAATAATTTCTTTATTTATTATTTTTTTACAGCGCACCCAATAACTAAACTTCCATCATCATTTACTCTCTTTTCACCAGTTCCAAACATCTTTGAGATTCTTTCTTATGAACACAAAAGATAAAAAAGCTGAAAACACTTTCAACAGAAGAAAGAAACGAGAATATGTTTGGAACAAGTAAACAGAGATAAAGTGATGACAGAATTTCAGTTTTTGGGTAACCTTTCCTTTTAGGAATTAAGAAAAAAAAAATTCTGTGAACACATTTGAACTTTCTCAGAAAGATACAAGAGCTGTCATTGGGGCGGTGCCATTTCATTAATACTTGTTTGAACCTAAAGGGTGCACGTTGGTACTTTAAACACACATATTAGTACCTAAACAGTACTTTTGAAAAGGTAACTTGACACTTCAGAAAAAGGCTGTATAATTAACATTTTTATGCCAATCGGTGGCAACAAGCAACTGTTAAAAATGTTTTCCCTAACAAAGTCTATAAAAGGAGTGACTGAATCTTCCATTCAAGCTGAACTTTTATAAAAACATATTTAAATGCAATATCATTTTTAAAATTGACTACAGTAATTGTTAGCTGAATTACTGGTAAATTATGCTATTTCGTTGTTGTTTTTTCCATTTTGCTATAATTTGAGAAAATGTATCATATCCATATTTGTGAATGCTGCTGTCTGTATTAGTTCTGAAAGCCACAAGAAACTAAACATACACTGAGCATCAAAGTCAACCAACGCTTTTTGGCTAACAATAAGTGATGATTCACAATTTATAAGACCATCAAATGTACCAAGACAAATTCCAAAACCTCAGACACTCTATGGTTGAGCATAGAGCTGCAGAATATATGGTTTCCGCATCGATATCACAATGTGCACATCCACAAAAGTTACATCGCAGGAAGTGCAATGTTGAGTTGAAATGATGGGATTATTGTTTACCAGAAGCCACAGTTCAGAACACAAACGATTTCACTGAAGTCACTGAAGAGTTTAACCATAATAAAGTAAAAATGTATCATTTGTATGTTTTAAAACCTGTGACTGTAAGTGTTCAGGCACAAGAGTTTAAGGGTGTTTTCACATCTGTAGATCGATTCTTTTGTTCCGAACCAGGGATTAAAATAGCTACAATGTTGCACTTTGCTGTGTGAAAGCGAACGGCAACAAGAACAAAGTTTATAAACGAACCAAAATAGCTAAAACAAGTCACTTTCAAGAAAACTCTCCTCACATTGGTCAGAGTTTCAGGGTTTATTTTGCACGCTCAGCTGTCATGCATACATATTTTAATTTATGGCAATGAGCAATAAGACATTATAAGTGAAAAGCCGCGTTTTAATTTTGAATGGTGAGACCCACAGACATTGTCACCAAATGTAAATCAGAGAGGTAAGACTTCATACAAATCCGTTAGATAAAATTATGCATAATAAGCTTCACATTATAGACAGTAATAACAAATAAACCAAGACTGCAGATCGTTCAATTTTCCTAACTGATAAACAGCTCTCGGAAATATTTCAGCGTGCTTTCACTTTCATATTTGACATGAAACACATATTTATCGGAAGCAATGACATCCCACCCTACTCACAATTCTCTCTTCATATAGCTGTACATATGTCTACAACATATCCATTATACACTGTGATATAGCCTGGTTCGTTAGTTCGTTGGATCGTTTTGCTTTCTCACTACAATTGATCAACTCGGACGTATGGAATATTGTTTCTGGGTCCAAGCCGCTAGTCATTTTAATTGAGAAAAATATTCGTTTATGGACACTTTTTAATCGTATCACAAATTAAAGTGAATTTTATATAAAATCATAGTGTACACAGCAGTCTCTGGACTTGCTGCATCTCAAATGCCAACATTTTATCAATTTCTAAATAATTTCTAAAAAATTCTGGCTATCAGATGTTTGGCTTGGACAAATATATTGCAATCTTGATTTTCTAAAGTATTAAATCGCTTTGCACACATTTGTTATTCCATTTGATGTCTCCCCATACAGTTTGATAGACCGCTTAGACCCAGAAGCAGCTTCACGTGACATCACACTTAACAAGCGGATCTAGCAAAGACCACCTCATTTAGGCGATCTCGGACCGATTGTTTTGGCGCGGATCAGAGTGGTTGTGAAACAAAAGTCTAGGTGTGAAAGTATTGAGGCACATGAAATCGTACAGTTTGTAACTTTAATAAAGATGTATTTACTGAATTTTTTATACAATGAAGACTATACAGTCTTATTTTACATTTGATTATTCAAATTGCATACCTGAATACTGTGAAATAGAAAATATGTCACTTCTATCTTCCCAATCTTAATAATCAGTCTAAACTAATAAATTCTTCCCAGCTATCAGGTAAAATTGTACTTTGCAGCAAAACAAAATATCGCAGTGTCAATTTTTTACAGTATCGTGCAGCCCTAGTTGAGCAGACTTACTACATTTTAGAGTCCATAATAAAGACAACAAAAAAAATCTTCAAGTAAGATCATGACTAACACCTGAGAGAAACCAGCAGTGCCACATTAATGCATGCACAGTGTGACAAATCTGTTTCATTAAGGAGTGTTAGATTACAGATAACTCTGTCATCTCTAGGACATCTGTTAGACAAGCTCTGTCAAGCACAGGAAACTTTACTTTTGATCGACTCATAAACAAAGTGTGCATCAGCATGCTGCATGACTGAACAGCTTTAGATAAATGCAAACATATGTCACACTGTTTTAGCAGAAGTATGTTTAACAGTATGTATATATGCATTCCAACCTGCATTACTAGCTATGCCATTATAATTAGTGCTTACCTTGTTGGTAAAATATTAGGCCTTGCAATGAAATGAAAAAATATATACACGAGTGAAGCTTACTACAGCTTTTGACCTTTTAAAAGGCTCTGAAAAACTATCGATGAAGTGAGAGAATATTTACAAGTATGTTAATCGGTTGATGTTGACTAAAAAGCTTACATGGCTGTATCTCTGCACTGAACAGCGACAACTTAACAGTCACAGATCTTTTGAGTGTAACTGCTACAGCTTGCAGGAAACACGTCAGAAGTGATAATCATTCAAAGAAAGCATCTGCTGCAAGCTTAATAACATCCAGGATTAAAACCCAAAATTTGAGTCCAGGCAACTTCATCTTAGAGGTCACCTTTATTCTAGTGCTCATAAAAACTTAAGATTCGGTTTTAGCCGACACACGTTTTACATTTAGACAATTTACTATCTAGTAGGGATGCACAATACTAGAAATAAACGGACTAGGGCTGCATAAAATTGGAAAAAATTGGCATTGCAATATTTATTTTCTCTGCGATATATATTGCAATAGAAATACAAATTCAACAGATGACTTGAATGGCTCTATTTGGAAAGTCATTCATTTAGATTGATGATTTTGGGATGATTTTGTAGGGGAGTAAAATTTAAATATATCTTACGTAATTTATTATATATGAGTGATAAACAAACTAGAGTCATAAATAAACACAATGGAGTAAATGTTAAAGTGACATAAATATTTCTTCATGGTTTTCTGGGGAGAGTCTAACAGCATTCGGGTACAGAAATTTAATAATCAAACAAAAAAAACATTGCATAGTCTTCATCATATCAATTATTCAATACAATTAATCTTTATTAAACTTCTTTATGCACTATTAAAAGTCTCTTCAATGCCACAGGCCTTAAAAAGAGAAGCAGATGATAAGCTTTCACTCAATTATGGTTCAATTCTGCAGTGTCAAAATGTGCAGCTCTAAAACTGCCATTGCGATATTTCATTTCTCTGCGATATGAATACAATCTCACCAGATGACTCGAACAGCTCTATTTGGAAAGAATTCAGAACTTTACATTGACTAAGATGATTTTGTAGGGGAGCGCATCTACATAAATAGGGCTGCACAATATATAATTTCATCATCGATATCGCAATGTGTGCATCCACAATAGCCACATCTCATGATATGCAATGTTGAATCTGGATTATAGTTGACCAGGAGCTAAAGAATTATATTTAACTACTGATTTTATGTGCAATTTATACGATTCATGGAACTAAAAAGAAAGAAAGTTTATCTAACTTTGAATTGTTGTATTGTTCCAAGTCCAAATATCTACATTTCAAAGTGAAAACAAAATTATTTCACTTGCCCCACTGGCAGATACATTTGCTTGTTTTAAGGAAAAACTCCCAATGTTGCCTTATTTCTTGTAAAGTTGAAAACTAAACAATATTTTTACTTGATTTATTTATTTATTTTTTTATTTGGACTTTTCATTGTGATTTCTGTAACTGCAAACTGTTAAACTCTAATAATAGAGCTATTCAAACATCTTATGATATTAATATATAAGATACAATAAACAAATTACAAGCATAGACAAATACAACAGAGCAAAGATACAAATTAGAAAAACAGGAAGTCAAACAATATTCAGAAATGTAAGAAGTCAATGTATAGCCATTGTTTAAATAAATATATACCAGTGCTTCCCATAGACTTTACTTGAGCAGGCCACTCAGGTGTATTAACAGCCTCCCAAGTATATTTAGTGACACGTTTGTTTTTGTTTTTTTACAATTATTACCATTCTCTTACACTTTTTTTATATCTGCCCAATATAACCAAACATCAGCGATCAATTAAGTAGTGGAAAATCAAGAGAAAAAGTAAATATAAGTTTCTTTAATCTGAACGATTCAGAAAAACTTTACTATATGCTCAGAGAGGATGAAATGACTGGTCGCAAAATATTTATACACTTTTAGTGGTTAATCAACGCCAGTGTTTCCTCTAGGATTTTCTCCAGCTGTGGCGGCAGCTATTTACACAGATCCATCAACTACCAATGGTGTTTTTTTCAATGACAAATGTCGTGAGCGCAGTATTACAAGTCAAGATCACATTTATGTAATACAAGCATGCGGATCTCTGCTTGCCTGCCGATTTGCTCTGTTCGTGCACAAAACTTCTTGTGCGCTCTTATATACGCTGCTCAAGTGCAGATTTTCTTGTGCGCTCAAACGCTGCTGAAGTATGATTTAGTGCGTTTCTGTAACGGGTATGTCTTTGACATTTATTAGATTTGCTAGGAATATTTATAAATGTCTCCAATAGACCTGCAGAGCGGCATTAATGCATCCTGAAGTAAAGTGCAACAGCTATAAACTCCAGCAAGATAAAGTCATTGCAAGCAAAACCATAGACCTTTATTTATAAAAAAAAAGTATAATTATATAAACTGTGTTCATCTTAACTGAAAGCTACGTCGTGTTTGCTAGCCTCATGCATCACGCACCTGTCAGTCAGTATGTCACCTTAAAGGGTTAAACAAATAACGCACAGCACTAATACGGTTACAGAAAAGTTTGTGCTGTTATAATAACTTACCTTTTAATACATTTTGGTGCGATTATAACCCGCTATTAAAAAAAACAACGACTGAATGATTTGAATGAGAAGCTGTAATGTAGCCGTGGTGAGATGAGTTTTAGTGTGGCGCCCCGCCACAAAAGAATGAATGTAGCGAAAACCATGAACGCATTTGCCTTATTTAAATAATCTACACTATTAATCTTGTAATTATGATCATTTTCAGAAAATATTGTCTGTTTTTATTCCTTTTTCTATCATTTATTTCTCATTTGCTGATTATTTTGTTAATTTGATGATGTTAATATATTACATAGGCTATTTTATATACATACACTGTATAACAGCTATATCAAATGAAATGAGTGTAGTTAACTCAAAATTGACTGAAAGTTAATAAATGGTTTGCTGCAATCTGTTTCCTCAAATGGTTTAGGTTACCTTAACTTTTTGGGTTTTACAGTGTATGTAAAATGCTTTAGCATTCAATGTTGCTTTGAACTTGAATGAGAGAGAGAAGCAGATTTTACCCTGTCACTGTACGCACATGGCTCCTGAATAGCAAAAAAGTCAGATAAATAGTGGATTTCTTTTTTTATTTCAACAGTCTTTCTTATTTTAACCAATTGAAGAAAGAAACTGTGTAAAATAGTGTCATAATAAATGAAATTACTGTTAAATGTTTTTGTTTGTCGCACATTAACTATTTATTTGATGTGGCTAAAAGGTGTGTTTCAATCCAGCGACCACCACAAGTATATTTCAAACTTGCGGGAAGCACTGTATACAATTAATGTTTAAGCTACAAACATTAGAACTACTTGATTTACAGTCACAGGCCTGAAAAACACAGGCAAATATAAACTTTCACTCTAAGATTAAACTTTGCATTGACTCCACTGTAGTGTCTGGTCAACTATAATCCCAGTTTAACATTGCACATCCTGCAGTGTGAATATTGCAGAGCCACGCATTGCAAAATCTATGCTGAAACAATATGTTGTGCAGGCCAACTTTCTAGAATGAAAAAGTCTCTCTCAGTAACACCACACATACACACACACTTTCGACTAGCATTAAAAAAAAGTCTGTGGCTGTGAGGTAAACAAAAGATTACTGGCTCAACTTCCTGTCTCAACAGGAAATGTCAAATTCATAAATACTGCACTATCAAGTGATTTCATGTGTGCCTTTTTTTTCTCCAAGCAGACTCAAATTCTTGGTAGGTGAAAGCATAATCTTTCTGTCTGTAATACCTAAGATACAGTCTAGCAGTCTACAGTTTTAGGTTACAAAAAAAGCTATGCTTGCTATTTTAGCTATGCTGTGAAAAGCTATCGCCCTGCTGTGATATTCACTGCAAACTACAATTTGTTGATAGCAGTTGATTAAAGCATAATGCTGATCACCCACTGGCTGAACGTGTGATTTTTTAATAAAGCTGTAATGACTACAAACTAGACTGAAATAAGCAATGCAACAGAAAAAAAAAACAAGCAGTGGAACTTACCCATCCTCCTCTCCATCCACAGGTAAACTCTTCAGCAGGTTGGCCGAGGCGGATAAGGCATTGACTCCACTGCTTCCCTCTGGACCACGAGAGGTGCCGGGTAGGGAGGCACTTTCACCACCGGCTGGCTTGGTTTGCGCGAGCAGAGCCTGGTGCTGTAACAGAAGTAGCTGGGCATCCTCCAGCGGCATCACAGAGGGCCGGGTGCTAACAGCAGGTTGCGGCCCACTCTCCTTTGAGCCGTTCTGAAACAAACTGGACTGGGGATCACTTTGAATGTTAGGAGGTACGCTTGATGAGGTCACGGCTGGGACGAACTGGCTGCCGCGGGCTTGACTGCCGAGCTGTGACTGCTGCTCCATGGAGGGTTGTGAGGTGAGCTGCTGGCCTGGTGTCTGCTGTATGAGAGTGGAGCTGGTGGACTGCACCAGCTGCGGCACAACCTGGACCATCTGCGAGGCGGGTGTCTGTTGTGGCTGCAGGAGCCCTTGCGGAAGTGGCTGAGCAGTAGGGGGTTGCATGGGCTGCGGTGAGGGTGTAATCATCTGACCATTCCCAGCGACAGCCACAGGAGGGATGGAGGCAGACAGGTGGGGCAGTGTTTTTGTTGACCCAGGTGGCAAAGTGCTCAGGATCTGCTTGGATTGGGAGAAGTCAGATGGCAGGCTGCCTCCCTGGCTTAAGGGGTTAACATGTGTTGGTGCTACCTGGGCTGGTGCAGCTGGCTGCTGTGCGGGCGGATAGCCCATCTGCTGCTGGGTAACCACAGGCAGAGCTTGAGCAGGAGGGGATTGGGCTGCTTGGGCATATGTCAGTTTGGGCATATGAGAGGGCAGAGGTGCAGACGACTGAACAATCGTGGTCTGCAATCCTCCGATAGATGCAGGCGGTTGCTGCTGAATGTTTGCTGCAGCCGACATCGGAGCTACTGCATTTGTTTTAAGATGCACATGAACTAAGTCTTGGGGTTGCATCTGGGACATGGGTTGCTGAAAGGTCTGCTTCACGGCAGAGGGGCCACCCGTTTCACCGCTGCCCAGACTTTCAGTGTAATGGCTAGCTGAGCTACTGACAGAGCTCCCGCTGACTGTGTCTCTGTCCTGTCCCGCCACACTCTCAGGCACAAACTGACGGATGCTTTCCACTGTTCGAGTGCCAGGGGCATTTTCAGAGGATGCCACATTTGGGGCTTCCTTATCATAGTACTCTGTACAGGTCCATCTACCCTTCTTAAAAGGCTCAGAGGTAGAGTCCAATTTGACCACTCTGAAACGTGAGCTGGTGGAGGCAGGAGCAGGCACTTGGGCCTGCTGAGGCTGAGTGCTCATCACTGGGACAGGGGGTGCAGGCATTGCATGCTGCCCCATGACAGCTGGCCCCAATTGCCCTCCACCTGTTGACGCAACACCACCAGAAACTGTGGCAGCAGCGGTGATGCCAATGCCGATTATTCCACTGGGAATGTGTGTCAAGTTTGGGGTTTGGTTACTAATACTATTCAAAGCAGAGGAGTAGTTTACACTGCTACTATTGGTAGTCTTGCCACCCACAGCAGGCACACTGGTGGAGTTTAACACAGAAACATTATTTGTTAAAGGATTACCAGTACTAATCGTGGCACCTGAAGTCACAGAAATCACTCCAGTTCCAGAGGCGAGAGTAGCCAAAGGCTGTCCGATGACACTAGTTGTGCCAACAGAGGCATTCTCAATCAATCCCACCACATTTGAAGGCATTTTCTGGCCTGTGCTAGCAGAACTTGAGGTCACCACTGATGTGGCCGGGGCACCCAAAGGTACCCCAATCATCGTCCCTCCTGCAGGATGGGTTTTTCCAGAGGAAACGGTATTATGATGGTGATGATGGTGGTGGTGGTGATGGTGGTGGTGAACAGTTCCGTTAACCATAGTGCCGTGTAGGTGTGCTTGGGTTATGATGGGCGGCTGGTTGGGTGACAGGGCACCAGGGGTCTCCGCCTCGTGAAAGTTATTCAGCGTCTCCTCAGAGGAGCTTCTTTCCGGTCCTCCTGCATTGTTACCCCGTGGAAGTGACACATCCATGATCTCCGAGGATGACAAGTCCTCTGTGTGGGACTCATCCAGGTCGTCACAACTCTCGGTGTCTTCTGTAATGCTGTTGTTGGTGCTCACAGATGTCTGCGCCGGGGTAACGCTGGTGATCTGAAAGCCACTCTTCTTCTTCATCTGTGCAACAGCAGTGGGCAACGTTTGGGCTAACATGGGTGTCTGCAAGGGGATACTCAGGCTATGCGGAGGGTTCTGGGGCCCGAGCGAGGACGCAGTCTGCGTTTGAGACTGAACTGGGGAATATTCATCCGCCAGCATCAAGTTGTTGCTATTAAGGCTGGTGCTTGCTGAAGTTGTCAATGTAGAGGAACCACCTACTGTGCTGCTGCTGTTCTCCCGTCTGGGTAAACTCATAGGGTAAACCATTTTTCGGGCGCTGCCGGAGTCTCCGGATCGTTCGTGGTGATTCATTGCTGGAGTATAGTTTCTGACAAAGTTATAAACGCAGCTCAAGAGAACAAGCTCTTTTGGGGAAGCAATTTCAAGCCGTTCGAGTAATTTCCACATAAAACCAACACTTTCCTGTAACTGCCACGATAATTCCACTTGAGGTGTATTTAAATGTCCACCATGAGGAGCAGGCTAATGCCAATGCTAAGTTAACAGTCGCTAGCGAGCTAGCCGACACGGATTCGCTTCGGCTGTTGTTTATAAAAGGTATATCCTCACTAAATCACCCAGCACACCATACCGGTGAAGTTTAAGCATGCAGGAGTCGACGCAGACGGCCGAGGCGATCAATATCCAACCTTATAACGACACGATCTCTCCCCATCACAGTTCAAACTGCCAGGCGCATTTTCAATTGTTGTATCGCAGTGACCGGAGCACAAAATCACACGAAACAAAGTCCTCCAGCCGGCGTCAGATGGTAGAGAGAAAGCGAGCAACTCAGCGCTGTCCTGCTTTATTCCATCGCGTGCTTTCTTTTGTTTTATTCCTGTGTTAGCGCAATGTCTCTCTCCCACTCTGCTCCTATTCACCAGCTGCCTCCTTGTAATGTAGCCTGTGCTAGTGCTATGAGCCTGTGACGAGTCCCCGAAAGGGGGTGGAGAGCGCGATAACATGGCGACCGCGCATGGCAGTTCACGTCCACCCGGCCAGACATAAAGCCCAGAGAGTCTCGAGAGTCTGTCGATGATGGGCGGAGGCGAGGAGGGAGGGGGGGTTTCCAGGAGACGAGTGACGAAGAGTTCCGTAGAGACCCGAGTGGAGCCGAGTGCGACCAACTGTGTTGGTGAGGGATGTTTCTTATTATAGCCTTCGGTAACTGTGGCAGCAAACACTCAGAATAACATCTTTTATCCGCCGTGGATATTATTATTTGACATTGAAGGAGGGACGAAAAAGACAGGGCATGGATTTCTGGGTCCCATACGACTGACAAAATGGTGAAAATTTGTAATGTATAAAATGGACTTTAGATTAAATTTGACAGAATTTATTTTTAAAATACAGCCTACTACAGTTTAAACATATGAACGATTTAACGTTAGCTAAACGCTATTTTAATTTAGCTGCTATATTTTGGCCTATACAGGCCAGCTACATCAACAAGATGCAAACAGACCTTGTGACAACAATGTTGTCAACATAGTCCAGAGATTTGTTCTGTTTTTACAAAACAGCTCGTCTGAAAGAGGACCCAGATATTTCCACAGACAGAAAAGAGCAACCAAACACATCTGCACTGACACAGTTTTTTTCACACAATCTGATTGTTGCTGTTTGGGGACCAGAGAACTAAAGTTCTAGGTGAAGCAGACACAGAATACATTCAGCCGTTTTACTTTAACATGTATAATATGCAAAATATGATCCCGAAATATATGCTTTGTTTCAGACAAGCTACACTACAATACAGAAATGGATTACATGTGTGCTGATCCAACTATATTTAGCTTTCAGCTGTGATTGTGAGAATACCATCTTTGTTGTCTGGAACAAGATACATTTTCTAAAGTAGAAACCCCAGATATTATTTTTTATTAAGACTATTTGGTGAATTCGTGTTGTATATATATATAAAAGATCCGCCATTTACCTGATGAACTGTGTGTCTGTATTCTCACCTGCTGATGTTTCCAAGAACGAATTATATGTGAGATTGCTAACATCAGATGTTTACATTGCAAGCTACTGAAGAAGATCGCTAACAGCGACAGTGAAACCACTTTCCCACTTCCTCACTTTGTTTTGAATAAAACTGATAAACCATTCTTGTTTGTCTTGTCTACCAGCGTGACAATGAGTACTGTGTAATCCATGTGAGTAAATTGATTAATTTTAGCACCGTAAAACCCAATGAATGAAGACAACTCAAACCAATCGAGTACTGTAAAACCCAATAAGTTAAGCCAACTCAAACTGTTTGAGGAAACCGATTGCTACGAACCATTTGAGTTAAACTAATCTATGTGAGTACTGTGAACTTACTCCATTTAGGTTGAAATAATGTGGTATTTAATTGACTCATTACACTCAGTTCAAAACAAGCTTTCAAATGAATAGAAGTAACTTTTAATTTGAGTTAACTACACATCATTTGATAAAGCTGACAGTTGAGTTTTACAGTGCATCAATTGATTAAAAACTTGAAACTATAATTAAATTCTCAAATAAATACTATTTTACAATCACATTTGCATTAAATTTAAGATAAAATGTATGCAAAACACCTTTAAGGTTATGACTCAAAGGAAGTGACATAATTTGATGGAGAAGCTGACAGTGTTCAAGGACACATTCTATCACTGAATTGTATGATTTCATGCTTGTTTTGTATGATTTTTTTGAGGACGACAAGCTTAAAGGTCAGGCCCTGTCACATTTTTAATAAGTGAAAATGTGTGTTTCTGGTAGAATGTCCCATATATATGGAATATTTCTTTTTCTAAGTAATTAATTTTCGAAATTACCGTATTCATTTTTGTAAGTTTGATGGACCGATTAATGGCAAATTCAGAAAACAGGTAATCACGTTAAAGAATCTTGTTCGTTTTTTCTTTCATTAAATGCATCTTTTTGTGTGAATTTTTGTTATATGTAATCATATTTTATGGACTAGCCTCAGGCCCACAGCAAGCCTGATGAAAGGGGTGGCACTTTTTTCTCAAAAAGTGGACCTTTTTAAAGTTATACATCTCATTTTCTATTTAATTATGAGATTTAAATCCATTTTAAGCACTATTTTTAGCTGGATTAGCTTGTCAAATGGTCATCATAACCACACTCTTTGATTTTTCTAAAATATTTCCTTGATTTAGAATAAAGAAATATGAAAAAATACGGATTTTTTAAATACAAATTTATTACATATATCATTGGGGAAAAAAGAATCTGTTTTAAATTAAAAACAAACTTGTCATTTATTAGTCAAATTATAAGTAACAAAGCACATTCAACTTTCCTCAGTAAGAATTTGAATAAAAATAATAATAATTATAGAGCTTCACAATTTTTCTAGCCTCTCTTGTAAAAAATGTACACTTGAAAATTCATGGATAACAACAGTTTAAATTAAATTAAATGTAATTCAATGGGTTTTTGATGGGTTATTTTCACAAAGCAGTCAAAATAGGATAAATGAGCTCATGTATGGGACAAATTCTGGACCTTTGTCAGTGAGGGGTGGGTCTTTGTACACCCGGACCCCACCTCGCTACGGGCCTGAGGCTAATAGTATGCAGATCTCACAAACAGACAGCACTCATAAGGACAGGGCACCAAATGTCTTACACATAATCTTGTCATTTATTATATCAAACTGGAGATTTATCAGTCACCTTTATAAAGAACTCACACATGCCCCTAAATTTAAAATGAAAGTGCAGGGATTGCATAGTATAACACATTAAAATGATAGTTCACAAAAATGAAAATTCGGTCATCATTTACTTACGCTTTACTTATTTCAAACCTGTTTGAGTTTTGTTCTTCTGTCAAACACAAAAAATGATATTTTGAAGAAAGCTGAAAACCTGTAACCATTGACTTCCATAGTATTATTTTTTTCCTACTATTGACCGATTTTTCAACAATAGGAAAAAACTCAGGTCTAAAACTCTTTGAGGGCAAGTAAATTGTAAATTTTCATTTTTATGTAAACCATTCCTTTAAGTATGAAGAAATGTGGTCCCAAAATGGGCTTGTGCTCTGATGTCCAGACCAAGCAGACATATGCCCGTCCACACAAATTTGAGAGGGAGAGAGCCAGCGAGAGCTGATTGCAATGTAAGCGTCTGGTGCTGTCAGCAGCTTTAAATCACACTGGCACTCCACAACAAAAAACACAGAGAGCTATTGTGCTTGTGGACAATAATGGTCAATTTATGCACAGGAGTCTGCTTTTATTTTGTAAACACTTATTAAAACGGGTATCTTTGGTGATATGGTGAAAAAAATAGACATCCTGTATGAGAATTGCTATTGTTCTGTGTAATTTAACCCTGAAATGAAAGCTTATCCCACTGGAGTATGCCAGTGTTAGTAAAGGGTGACCGAGGTTTACTTTAACAAGCCTGCCAACCATTTCAGTACAACTTTAATAGTTTGTGTGGGAGAAATTGGCAGATTTTAAATGACATTGTTTAAGATTAAAAAAACAAAATGTAATGTAGGTCTTGCAGATTTTTTTATTGAATTGGGTACACTGTAAAAAATTGTTTCCATAATTTTTAAATATTTATTTGTGCTTTTGATTTGCATTTGTTCTAACAACTTATTACACTGAAAAGTTTGTACATATTTTATAGTTAAAAGTGAAATGTTGTCTGTGTTTGTGTTGTATATTTTACGCTACAAAACTTGTTATTTTACAGACTTATTTCTCTATATATTACTTCTTATATATTATATTATTTCATAAGGTAGAGTTGAATGTTCAGCATCAGAAGTAAACAGAGCAAAGATCAAGCCCCCATAATGCAAATTGCAACCATAAATAAATGAAGTACAACAAACTAAAGAGAGTATTTACTTGCCTACAGAGTATAAATACAAAGTACAGAAGTACAAAAGTATATACAAATAACTGTTTTTTTAATATTAAATCGTGTAAATTTGAACTGCAATATTTATAAGGTAAATACAGCATGGTTTCTCCTGACTTTTTTTCTCTCTCATCTGTTGAAGCTTTGTTTGAAGCTTAATTGCTACTTTTACCTTTGGCCTGCTTGGCTAAGCTTTAAAAAACACAAAATATTGAATAATATTGTTGATTTTACAGTATGGATGTATCGGATGAGAACAAAACTGTAGCTAAATTTATCTGGATAATGACACTATTGTCGTCTGTTAAGCTGATTTGGAATTTGTTTTAAAATAATGAACTTTACAACAGTGAGTATGTTGACATGGACACCAATACTCTGATTTTAATATGATTAAGACAATACTCTGATTAAGAGTGTACCATGTAAACAGCGATTTGTGATTACATTAATCCAACTAAAGTCATAATCAAACTGAACAGAAATTGAATTAAGACATGTGGAGTATGCAGAAAAAAACGGGAGCACTAGCATTTACAGCGAGGGAATGACATCCGATGTTGTACAGTGTTTTTTGTTTAATTAGAGATAAGTTATATTGATTACACATTATATATATTATTTATATAATGCTTTCAGCGTATTATAACAGTTTGCCACCCAGTGAAAAGCAGTTATTCGGCAAAATTAGAAGATAAAAACAAAATCACATATGGTACCATGATGAACACGAACTATTGTTATGTGAAACTCCGGAGGAGAAAAGGAGAAAAGCATTGAACGGTGACATAATCGAACTATGTACTATAACATGTAAACTGGGAACATGAAAAAAACATTCGAAAAGCAACTCATGCAAACACTTTAATCCTATTATTGTCTTTCAGATTTAGGCAAATAATTAGATTACTGATGTCCATGTAAGCATAATCAGTGACTGTTATTGAAACAAACTGAATCAACACTGACCTAAACCTATAGGTGGATATAAAACTACGTTGTCTTCTGTAGACTTGTTTTTGAAATGGACAAACTTTGCAAAATAGACACTTTCAGTAAACTGAATTAAAATTAAACGGACTTTGTCTGTGCCAGTGGTGTAGTGGTCAGTGCGTCGACACATGCACTCCGCTTACGGTGACCCGAGTTCGATTCCTGCCTTGTGGTCCTGTGCCGATCCTTCCCCTCTCTCTGCTCCCCACACTTTCCTGTCAATACTCTCTACTGTCCTATCAATTAAAGGTGAAAACCCTGAAAAAAAAAAAATTAAACTGACTTCAGCTGAAAAATGACTTTTTTTGTAAAGTGCTATTGAGGCTGAACTGAAATGGTTTCATACTTGAACTCTGCAACATAGTTGAACCAAACTGAATCAACACTGACCTGTTAATTAAAGTGATAGTTCAGCCAAAAAATGGCAATTTACTCAATTTTCTGCCCATTTAAAGGTGAATTCACCCAAAAATGAAAATTGTCAATAATAATAATAGTGAAGTAATAGTGATAGTGATAGTAATAGTGAAGTTTTTTTTCCCTCTCCGCTGTCGCCACTGACTTGCATGGTTCGGGATCTGTAGAGCTGCGCATCGTTGGATTTGCTCTTCAGTATTTGGACTCTCAGTAGTGATTATTAAACCACACTGAACTGAGCTCAACTGAACTGAACTTAAACACTACAAACTGAATTACACTGTTCCTATTTACTGTGACCTTTTATGTGAAGCTGCTTTGACACAATCTACATTGTATAAGCGCTATACAAATAAAGGTGAATTGAATTGAATTGAATAATAACTCACCGTTAAATCATACCTTCAATCAATGTATTTTAGGTAAAATCTGAGAGCTCCCTTGTCCACCATAGACAGCAATTGTCCTGAAAGGTACTAAAAACATCCTCAAAACAGGCCATATGCCTTCAGTGGTTCAATTAGAATAGTATTAATCTACGAAAATACTCATAAAAGCTCATAAAACAAAAATAACGACTGTATTCAACATATATTGCACACATTTACACTGTGCAAGTGCAACACATGAATGTGCGCAATATACTGACACTGAGGAGATGAACCTGTTGAATAAAGTCACACAAAAGTATTCTTTATGATATTCTGATTGAACCACTGAAGGCATAATTGTCTGTTTTGAGACCAAAAGTGTTTACAAACCAAACAAGGAATGTTGGAAACCACACTAAAAATCTTGCTGGTTTAAATTTTTTAGAATAAAATTAACTATTCTAGTAATCTTAATTTACATCGATCAAACTGACTACAAATATTAAGATAAACTTTGCATAACTTAATTTAGTTGAAACATGATTAAAATACTAAAATAAGTATGTTAGCATAAAAATAAGCCTTAATATTTGTTGTCTTGACCTTTTGTGATAATTTTTTTTTGCAGTGCAGCAGCCTTGAGTATTAAAGCAATGGGAATTTATCATTTTAATGTGAATAATGACACAAAGGGGTGGCGCGGTGGCATAGTGTTTAGCGATGTCGACGCACAGCAAGAAGGTCGCTGGTTCGAGCCTTGGCTGGGTCAGTTGGCATTTCTGTGTAGAGATTTAATGTTCTCCCCAAATCCGCGTGGGTTTCCTTCGGGTGCTCTGGTTTTCCCCACAGTCCAAAGACATTCGCAATAGGTGAATTGGGTAGGCTAAAATTGTCTATAGTGTATGAGTGTATGGGTGTTTCCTAGTGATGGGTTGCAGCTGGAAGGGCATCCGCTGCGTAAAACATGTGCTAGATAAGTTGATGGTTTATTCTGCTGTGGCGACCCTAGATTAACAAAGGGACTACGCCGAAAAGAAAATGAACTAATAAATGAATGATGGCACAATTATCTGTATTATAGTTCAATACATGAAATTAATTTTGAAATTGACAAATTTTCAATGGCATTTTTAGTTAACCAAATTCAATTCACTTTGAGCTGAATAAGGACATTATTGTCTTCCATGGAGCTTTGTTACTGCTAAATTGAAGTTGTTTGTCAATTCATTAATTAATTTTCTTTTTGGCTTAGTCCCATTATTAATCAGTGGTCGCCACAGCGAACTGAACTGCCAACTTATCCAGCATATGTTTTGAACAGCGAATGCCCTTCCAGCTGCAACCCATCAATGGGGAAAAACCCATACACTCTAATTCACACACAAACACTATGGACAATTTAGCTTACCCAATTCACCTGTACCACGTCTTTGATTGTTTGTGAATTTCTAATGAATTTATTAATTTGCTGCATCAAAACATTGACTAAAATGAACAGAATCAACACTGAACTGATTTTAGCTGAATACTATTTTCTTCTGTTGAGCTGACTTATAGCTAATGTGAATTGAATATGAATAGATTTTTCTCCAATGCTGACAAATAGCCTGTCGAACTGAACTAAATTAATATTAAAACACATTGAGCTGAATAAAATGGTAATTGTCGTCTGTATAGAGCTCCTTTACACCTGAAATTGAATTAGTTTATTACTGATGCATTTTACATTAACATTTGTTTGAAACAATCTGCTGCATCACAGTGGCACAGTGGGTTGCACAATCGCTTCACAGCAAGAAGGTCGCTGGTTCAAGCTCTGGCTAGGTCAGTTGGCATTTCCATGTGGAGTTTGCATGTTCTCCTCGTGTTCGTGTGGGTTTCCTCTGGGTGCTCTGTTTTCCCACACAAGGTTAAAGACATGCGGTACAGGTGAATTGAAAAAACTAAATTGGCAGTAGTGTATGTGTGTGAATGCGAGAGTGTATGGGTGTTTCACAATGTTAGGTTGCGGCTGGAAGGGCATCCGCTGCGTAAAACATATGCTGGAAAAGTTGGCGGTTCATTCCGCTGTGGTGACTTTAGATTAATAAAGGGACTAAGCCGAAAAAAAAGAAGAGAGAAAGCGTCTTATACACACAAAATCATCAACAGTATACAGTTGACAGAGGGCCTGAAATCTGGAAGCATAAGCAAACTAAAAAAAGGACAATTATTAAAATGATAATCTAGGAATTGTTCACCCCAAAAATAAAAATTTACTTATTATTTACTCTCAAGTGGGTATAAGCCTTTAGGACTTTTTTCTTCTGTTGAACAACAACAACAGAAGTTATTTTTCTGGAAAGCTGTAACCATTGACATCCATAGTAGGAAAAACAAATGGAAGTCAATGGTTACAGGTTTCCAGCATTCTTCAAAATATTTTCTCTTGCATTTAACAAAAGAAAGAAGCAGGTTTGGATGAAATGAAAGAGGAGAAAATGATGACAGATTTTTCATATTTGCATGAACTGTCCCTTTAAGGGTATGGAAAGTTACTGATAAATATTCAGCGCACTCAAGCAGGTTTTGCAAGTTTACAGACTTCAGCCAGTTTATTTATAGGGCACATGAACAGGCAAGGCAAGTGATGGATTAGACGTATTAAATGACATTATCCCCGCTTTTTAGCTTGAAACCTGATAAATTCCTCTCCTGTACTCTGTGAGACCTTTTATGAGGGAATATTCCAACCTAATTTTTCCCTGTACTATTTATTCACATTTTTTAAATCAAAACCTTGCTTGTGCAACATCTTAAAATGTTGAGTCTGTAATCTTTAATATGCATAAATAAATTATACTCATTCTGCTTTCCTCTCCTTGTGTGATGATGATGATGATGCCCTTGACAGTGGCAGCATAGGACAGCCTAACCTTCATTTCAGCACTATCTAATAAATTAATAATCTTCGCAAAACTACTTGGCCAGAAAAGGCTTAAATTCACACAAAGTATGAACATGTGGTGAAAGAAAAGCATTTTACATTTGAAAGATGCTTTTTGTGTAAATTACATGACAAATATGAACTAGAAACCATAAAAAAATATTTGTTTTAAGGGTTTGATAGAGCTTTGGATGAGATTTAAAGCTTTATAGTTCAGTTTTATTTAATGGATAGATATGAAGTAGAGCTGTCAAATGATTATTGGTAATTAAAAAAAGTTTGCATTTACATAGTTTATACATGTATGCTGTGTATTCTTATATATTTACCTATATATGTACACTTATATATGTACACTGCCTGACAAAAGTCTTGTCATTGATCCCAGTTGTAATGCCAACAAATAATAACTTGACTTCTAGTTGAACATTCGGAAAGTATCAGAAGGTATATTTTTCAGATGAATCATCTGCTGAACTGCATCCCAATATTCATAAATACTGCAGAAGACCTATTGGAACAACTCTCAGGACTCTTAGGTTCTGCCAGCCACTCTCCATGGGCTTGCAGTTTGGGCTCCTGAGGGCACCCTTGCCCTCCACCTCCAGGGTCTCTGGCCCCAGCGAGCTGTCCCAGGGGCCAACCACTCTCCCTGGGCTAGCAGTCTGGGCTCCTGAGGGCTCTCTTTTCCTTAACCTCCAGGGTCTCTGGTCCCAGTGAGCTGCCCCGGGAGCCAGCCTCTCTCCCTGTGTAGCGGCTTTCCAATTACCGCTATTGTTGGTAGAGTAAGCAAGTTTTTTACAAGTTTAAGTCAGAGTCTGTAGGCAAAATAGATGCAAATAAAAAAACGTCTTTATTTTTCCAATCAACAGAATTCCTTCATTTATATTGCACACTACTCTCGTTACCTTATGTTTCGGTCAAAAACTGTACCAACCTCTCTTCCTCAATGCAGTGAAGCCACAGCTATATACTATCTTACTGACACCTTGTGGTCAATCACCAATATGTATGGCTCCTACATACCAGCCCCTGGCCCCAGCGAGCTGCCTTGCGGACCAGCCACTGTCTTCGGTCTTGTAGTCTGGGCTCCTAAGGGCCCCTTTGACATCCACCTCCAGGGTTTCTGACCCTAGCGAGCTGCCAACGGGGGTATCCACTCTCTCTGGGTTTGCATTTTGGGCTTCTGAGAGCCCCCTTGCCCTCCACCTCCAGCGACTGGCTCAAGCGAGCTGCCCCGGGGGCCAGCCACTCTCCCTGGGCTAGCAGTCTGGGCTCCTGACGGTTACCTTGCCCTCCAACTCCAGGGTCCCAGCAAGCTGCCCTGGGGGCCAGCCACTCTCTCTGGGCTTGCAGTCTGGATCCTTAAGGCTCCTTTGCCCTCCACCTCTAGGGTCACTGGCCCCAGCGAGCTGCCCCGGGGGCCAGCCACTGTCCCCGGGCTTGCAGTTTGGCCTCCCAAGTGCCCCTTTGACATCCACCTCCAGGGTTTATGACCCGTGAGCTTCCCATGGGGATAGCCACTCTCCCTGGGCTTGCAGTCTTGGCTCCTGAGAGCCCTCTAGCCCTCCACCTCCAGCCTCTGGCCCAAGCAAGTTGCCGCGGGGGCCAGCCACTCTCCCTGGGCTTGCATTCTGAGCTCCCGAGAGCCCCCTTTGCCCTTCACCTCCAGAGACTTTGGCCCCAGTGTGCTGCCCCGGGTGCCTTCCTTGGGGGCCAGCCACTCTCTCTGGGCTTGCAGTTTGGCTCCTGAGGGCCAGGGTTTCTGACCCTAGCGAGCTGCCTACGGGGATAGCCACTTTCCCTTGGATTGCAGTCTGGGCTCCTGAGAGCCCTCTTGCCCTCCACCTCCAGGCTCTGGCCCAAGCAAGTTGCCCCGGGTGCAAGCCACTCACCCTGGGCTTTTATTCTGGGCTCCAAAGAACCGCCTTGCCCTCCACCTCCAGGGACTTTGGCCCAAGCGAGCTGTCCAGGTGGCCAGCCACTCCCCCTGGGTTTGCTGTCTGGGTCCTTAGGGCCCTTTGCCCTCCACCTCCAGGGTTTCTGAGCCTAGCGAGCTTCCAACGGGTGTAACCACTCTCTCTGGGTTTGAAGTCTGGGCTCCTGAGAGCCCTCTAGCCCTCCCCCTCCAGGGTTTGGCCCAAGAAAGTTGCCCCGGGGGCCAGCCACTCTTCCGGGGCTTGTATTCTGGGCTCCTGGGAGCCCCCTTGCCCTCCACTCCTGTGGTCTCTGGCCCCAGCAAGCTGCCATGGGGGCCAGCCACTCTCTCTGGGCTTACAGTCTGGGCTCCTGAGGGTTCCCTTGATCTCCAACTTCAGGGTCTCTAGCCCTATCAAGCTGCCCTGGGGGCCAGCCACTCTCTCTGGGCTTGCTGTCTGGATCCTTAGGGCCCCTTTGTCCTCCACCTCCAGGGTCTTTGGCTCAAGCATTTTGCCCCCGGGGCAGCTACTCTCCCTCGGCTGGCAGTCTGGGCTCTTAAGGTCCCCCTTCCCCTCCACTTCCAGGGTCTCTGGCGCCAGCAAGCTGCCTTGGGGGCCAGCCAATCCCTCTGGGCTTGCAGTCTGGGTCCTTATGGCCCCTTTGCCCTCCACCTCCAGGGTTTCTGGCCCCAGCGAGCTATCCATGGGGCCATCCACTCTCTCTGGGCTTGCAGTCCTTAGGCCTCCTTAGGCCGCCTTGCCCCCCACCTAAGGGGTCCCTGACCTCAGCAAGCTACCCAGGGGCCAACCTCTCTCCCTGGACTTGCATTCCGGGCTCCAGATTGCCCCCTTGACCAGCACCTAAGGGGTCCCTGACCCCAGCAGGCTACCCAGGGTCCAACCTCTCTCCCTGCACTTGCAGTCTTGGCTCCTTAGGGCCCCCTTGCCCACCAACTAAGGTGACCCTGACCCTAGCAAGCTACCCAGGGGCCAACTTCTCTCCCAGGACTTGCAGTTTGGGCCCAGATGGCCCCCTTGCCCTCCACATAAGGGGTCCCTGACCCCAGCAAGCTACCCAGGGGCAAACCTCTCTCCTTGGACTTGCAGTCTGGGCTCTTAGCGCCCCCTTGTCCTCCACCTATGAGGTCCCTGACCCCAGCAAGCTACCCTGGGGCCAACCTCTCCCCCTGGACTTGCAGTCTGGGCTCTTTAGGGCCCCCTTTCCCACCACCTAAGGGGTCCCTGACCCCACCAAGCTACCCAGGGGCCAACTTCTTTCCCTGGACTGGCAGTCTCGAATCCTTAGGTCCCCCTTGCCCTCCACCTTCGGGGTCCCTGACCCCAGCAAGCTACCCAGGGTCCAACCTCTCTCCCTGGACTTGCAGTCAGGGCTCCTTAGGGCCTCCTTGTCCTCCACCTAGGGGGTCCCTGGCCCCAGCAAGCTACATAGTGGCCAACCTCTCTCCCTGGACTTGCAGTCTGGGCTCCTTAGGGCCTCCTTGTCCACCTAAGGGATCCCTGTCCCCAGCAAGCTACCCAGGGGCCAACCTCTCTCCCTGGACTTGCAGTCTGGGCTCCTTATGGCCCCCTTGCCCTCCACCTAAGCGGTCCCTGACACCAGCAAGCTACCCAGGGGCCAAACTGTCTGCCTGGACTGACAGTCTGGGCCCCAGAGGGCCCCATTGCCCTCCACATAAGGGGTGCCTGAACCCAACAAGCTATGCAGGGGTCAACCTCTCTCCCTGGACTAGCCGTCTGGGCCCAAAAGGGCACCCTTGCCCTCCACTTAAAGGGTCCCTGACCCCAGCAAGCTGCCCAGGGGCCAACCTCTCTCTCTGGAATTGCAGTTTGGGCTCCTTAGGGCCCCCTTGTCTTCCACCTATGGGGTCATTGACCCCAGCAAGCTACCCAGGGGCCAACCTCTCTCCCTGGACTTGAAGTCTGGGCTCCTTAAGGCCCCCTTACCCTCCACCTATGAGGTCCATGACACCAGCAATTTACCCAGGGGTCTAACCTCTCTCCCTCGACTAGCAGTCTGGGGCCCAGAAGGCCCCCTTGTCCTCTACCTAAGGGTTTACTTACACCAGCAAGCTACCCAGGGGCCAACTTCTCTCGCTGGACTTACAGTCTGGGCCCCAGAGGGCACCATTGCCCTCCACCTAAGGGGTCCCTCACCCCAGCAAGCTACCCAGGGGCCAACCTCTCTCCCTGGACTTGCAGTATGGGCTCCTTATTGCCTCCTTGCCTTCCACCTAAAGGGTCCCTGATCTCAGCAAGCTACCCAGAGGCCAACCTCTCTCCCTGGACTTGAAGTCTGGGCTCCTTAAGGACCCCTTACCCTCCACCTAAGAGGTCCCTGACACCAGCAAGCTACCCAGGGACCAACCTCTCTCCTTGGAGTTGCAATGTGGGCTCTTTAGGGCCCCTTTGCCCCCCACTTAAGCGGTCCCTGACCCCAGCAAGCTACCCAGGGGCCAACCTCTCTCCCTGGACTTGCAGTCTGGGCTCCTTAGGGCCCCCTTGCCCTCCACCTAAGAGGTCCCTGACATCAGCAAGCTGCCTAGGGGCCAACCTCTCTCTCTGGACTTGCAGTCTGGGCTCCTTAGGGCCCCCTTGTCTTCCACCCATGGGGTCCTTGACCCCAGTAAGCTACCCAGGGGCCAACCTCTCTCCCTGGAATTGCGGTCTGGGCTCCTTAAGGCCCCCTTACCCTCCACCTATGAGGTCCCTGACACCAACAATTTACCCAAGGGTAAACCTCTCTCCTTCGTCTTGCAGTCTGGGCACCAGAAGGCCCCTGCCCAGTTAATCCTGCTTTGTCTTCCTTGTGTGACTGTGACACTTATATATCTTATTGGGAATTATATCTCATTATATGACTTATTGTGGCAAGCAATTTTGACATTCATAACCCATACTAGTGTATATTTTCATGTTACTTGTACTTATTTTTTAGATACTAGTACACTACCTGACAAAAGTCTTGTCGTCTATTTAAGTATTAGGAACAACAAATAATAACTTGACTACTGTAAAAAATATTTTTGGGGCTTGTAAATAAAGAGAGCATAATCCAAGTACATTTTACAAATAAACCATATTTTGTGTTTTACTCCAAAATGTCAAATTTAATTCAATAAGCTACTTATAATTTATTGTGCTTAAAATACAATAGTAAATACAAAATGGATTCAAAATTGATTTCCCTAAGTAATATTTACTTAGTGTTTTGTAATATATTGAACTAATACAAAAAAAGACATATGCGAGTAAAACTTAGTCCACAAAGTCAGTAAATCTATGTGCATGCTCTCTGATTCAAACCTGGCAGGTGGAGCAGATGAGAGCAACTGATGATTTCCGCACACTAGCAGATGTGATATTTACAATGTAAGTTACACTATTTGTTTATTGCTCAATTTGGTTTCGTTTGCAGAAAGTTGTAGAGCTCCTGTCTGCAGTTTTGGTGGTTAAAGTGGTTGCATGAAATTTCATTTGAGCGAGTTTTCTAAAGATTCGATTAGCATAAGCATATTAGCAAGCGACATGTGTTGCATTCTAAATATAATCTACAGAGAGGTATAATTTATAGTGAATTTAAAGATGATTTATGAATACGAGTGTCCAAACATAGCAGTAAATTGCAATAAGGACATAATTAACCGAACATTACAGCTACCATCCCATGCTGTCTGCACTATAAATATGAGTTTTTTTAGATTGTACAGCCGCAGAATTTATTTGAACCCAGAATGATAAGAGCCCTGAGAGGCCAAAACATATGTAGAAAGATGTATTTATTAATCCATCCAAATTAACATTATTAACTGGTCAAATTTTAAATCAGTAATATCATTATATGTTTATTTAACTTTGTGTCATTAACGTTTCTAATATGTTTGTAACGAGTAGACTGACACGTAGGGATCCATTATGCAGTATTTATTAGTCACAGTCAAACACAAACATCCAATACGCACTAAAGTGCGAACACACATCAACAGTAATCAATAATGGTCTTGGGGCTGGCAGCTGACAGACACAGAGTGATTCACCAGGCATAGATCAGTGGCAGGCGGTGTGGTTCAGAATCCGTTAGACAGGCTTGGGTCGAGGGCAGGCAGCGTGGTTCAGAGTCCGTGTATAAAGCAAGGGTCGTGGGCAGGCAGAAGGCAACTCAGAGTCAGAAACAGTCCGGGGTTATTCTCAGAAGATCAGACAGGAAAGGCCGCTCAGTAATGCTGGCCGGGGCTAAACAAGACTTCGCAATGAACTGGTGTTTGAGTGTGGCTTATATAGGAAGCGTGGGTTGTTAACTAGATTCAGTTCAGGTGTGTGCACAATCAGTTTAGATGGATGATGTAATGCTTAAAAGTCCGGGGATGGTGACCTCTGCTGGCCAGCGAGGGGAATGACTGGGACTGAGTCGGTAACAATGTTCAACAGATTGCTCTCACCATTCAAGCTCTTGCACGGTAAGTTGGATAACACATTTATAGATATACTAACATATTCAACATGTATATGTGTGTGTGTGGTTGGCAAAAAAGAGTTGACTTGACAACTAAATCATAAATGTGTTATTTTTATTTCATTTATCTTAGATCAACAATGAGAACAGAAGCCTAACCACAACCCTGTAGCCAACCTTTCTGCAAAAACTGGACTGCATTCACTCAACCAGGTAAATGTATATATTGTACATCCAATTTCCAGCTGTTTCCTGACATATTAGATAAGCAGTTGTATGCAGATTTACACTGTTACTGGTTAATGACCACAGAAATGTACTTTGTTTTAATCAGCAAGTTGAAGACAAGTGAGATGCTGTGATTCGCTGCCTGCTTTCCTACCTGGGAGAATCATCTCAAGAGCTCATTGAAGACTACCAGGTACATTAAAAAAGTCTAAATTCGTTTTTTTATGTCTTAAATTAGTTAAGTGTTAAAGACATATTAGTTTTTTTATCCCCCAAAATTGTAAGTTTTGTCTAACTTTTAAAAACTTTAATCACTTTATGAAACAGAGCACAGATCTTAACATCAATACAGTCAATTATAGACAGCAAGATATAACATTGATAACATAGCATCTAACAGTACAGTATTTAAATCACTTTGCACTTATTTGTGTATTTGCAGGATGTCAAGAGATGTGCTTAAAGACTGCTTCACCAATCGTTGTGAAGATCATTATATTGGCCAGTACTACAGAAGAGGAAGATGCCAACATAGATGACCACTTCATTCTTTTTAAATTTGTTTATTGAGAAATTTAATTCAAATGAAAGTACTCAATGGAAATATCTGCAGTGTTTTTAATTAAGAAACAGTTGCAATGCATCACCAGATTCTATTTAACATTTCAAAGTAAAGTTTACACAGGATAACTAAAAAAGAAAACTAGGAACTTGGATAAAATATAAATCTAAAAATAGTAAAATATTTCAACGTACGTCTTAAGTATATTTTCAATACAAAGAGTCATTAAAACTGACTTAGAATTCCCTGAGTAAACTTAACATTTCTAATTAAATATACTAATAATTTTGGGTAGTCTTTTACTTGGCAAAGTTTTGAAGATTTACTAGCCTTTTCTGAGTGAAAAACATTTCTAAGCATTTTTCCAAGTAAACCTTACTCCTTATTTTTAACAGTGATCATTTGGTATTAGAAGTGGCTTATATGAAAGGCAAAGGCCTCTAGATTAAGCTCATTTATGTTATCCCAGACATGCTCAAAGTTCATGTCTGGTGACTGGGCTGACCAATCCTGTAGTACCTTGACCTTCTTTGCTTTCAGGAACCTTGATGTGGAGGTTGAAGTATGAGAAGAATCGCTATCCTGCTGAAGAATTTGCCTTCTCCTGTGGTTTGTAATGTAATGGGCAGCACAAATGTCTTGATACCTTAGGCTGTTGATGTTGCCATCCACTCTGCAGATCTCTCGCACGCCCCCATACTGAATGTAACCCCAAACCATGATTTTTCCTTCACCAAACTTGACTGATTTCTATGAGAATCTTCGGTCCATCTGGGTTCCAATAGGTCTTCTACAGTATTTGTGATAGTTGGGGTGCAGTTCAACAGATGATTTATTTGAATAATCTTCTGCCACTTTTCCAAATGATCAACTAATCAAGTTGTCATTTGTTGCTCTTACAACTGGGATCAAACTTTTGTTAGGTAGTGTATATTTTCCATTAAGTATTAGTACTTTTTCATTAGATTCTAGTGTCTAGTCGTTAATACTACTGCTTACTCATTAGACATCAATTATTTTTTGATTAGATACTAGTATATATTAAATAGAGACTATGTGGCCTTAGAGTTATAAGGTTCTATCTGCATTCAAAATGATTTTGAGATATTGAGCTTCAAAGTTTATGCATTCCATATAACAAACAATATGTGTGTAACAGTTCTCTTTCATACATTAACATGACAGAGACCCTAAATGTACTCTACATGTAAATTGCAGTTTCAGGTTGTTTAATTTTATGTTGTGTGGCATTATTTAGTCGACTCTGACTTTGTGTTTCGTCTTTGGTCTTTCCCACTGTCAACGGAGCAATGCAGCGAAGTGACGAAGAAAGCTGATCCTGATTGGTCCTCATGCATGCATTCGAAATGCTGATTGGCTCACAGAAAGAACCTTAAAGAGCCAAGTGAGTTCGACTTTGTAGATAAAATCTTTTTTTTTTTTTTTTAAATAAAACATCTTAAAATGTAAACAACTTATTTTTTTTTTAAAAAGCATGACATAATGTAAATAAGTTGATGTTTAATAAGAATTTGTGAATAACTAAATTTTGACAAAAATGTCAGATAGAACAAGGTGACAATACTGTACTGTACATGAAATTAAGTTAAAATAAAAGTTTCTAATTACATATCTACTGCGTATATGTACGTATAAATACACAGATACTGTACATGAAATATATATAAAAAACATTTAAGTTAAAAATAATATCTTGGATGTAATTACAATGCAATGACATAGCATTAGTTTGTAAATACATGTGTACTGTGTATATTTACATATACAACAACAGAGAACTAAATACTGTACACACAATATACAAAGAAACGTTTACATTTATAAATATTATTTTGGATGTAACTACAATGTAAGTACAATGTAATGACCTAGTAATTACAATGTCATGACACAGTAATTGCACACAAGACAAAAGTTTGTAATTACATATTACATCATATTACATATACATAGATGTAATTACAATGTAATTATAATGTTCACACAATGTAATAACAATGTTATAACAGTGTATTTACAATGTTATTGCATAGTAATATCATCCAAAAGAAACGTTTGTAATTGCATATGTACTGCTTATATTTACGTATAAATACAAAAATACTGTACATGAAATATACAAAGAAACATTTAAGCTTATAAATATCAACTTGGATGTAATAACAATGTAATGATATAGTAATTAAGTTTGTAATTACATGTGTACTCTGTATATTTACATATACAACAACAGAAAACCAAATACTGTACACACAATATACAAATAAACATTTACATTTATAAATAATATCTTAGATGTAACTACAATGTAATTACAATGTAATGACATAGTAATTACAATGTCACAACACAGTAATAGCACACAAGACAAAAGTTTGTAATTACAATGTAATAACGTGATTACAAAGTCATTACATTCAAAATAAGTTTGTAATTACATATAAATACAATACTTGAAACATACAAAGAAACTTGATATACATATTATCTTGGATGTAATTACTATGTAATAGCAATGTGATTATATTGTTATAACAATGTAATTACAATGTTATTGCATAGAAATTACATCCAAGATAAATGTTTGTAATTACATATGTACTGCATATATTTATGTATAAATACACAAATACTGTACATTAAATATACTAAGAAACATTTAAGTTTATAATTATTATCTTGGATGTAATTACAATGCAATAGTATTTACAATAGTACAATGCAATGTATTTACAACGTAGCGACATAGTAATTAAGTTTGTTATTACATGTGTAGTGTGTATATTTACGTATACAACTATAAATAACCAAATACTGTACATGCAATATACAAAGAAACATTTACATTTATAAATATTATCTTAGATGTAACTACAATGTAATTACAACGTAACGACACATTAATTGCACACAAGATAAAGGTTTATTAATTCCATAGTATATCTCAGATGTAGGGCCGATGCGGTGGCGCAGGTAGTGCTGTCGCCTCACAGCAAGAAGGTTGTTGGTTCGACCCCTGGCTGGGTCAGTTGGCATTTTCGTGGAGTATGCATGTTCTCCTCGTGTTCGCGTGGGTTTCCTTCGGGTGCTCAGGTTTCCCCCACAAGTCCAAAAACATGTGGTACAGGTGAATTGGGTAAGCTAAATTGTCCGTAGTGTATGAGTGTGAATGATTGTGTGTGGATGTTTTCCAGAGATGGGCTGTGGCTGGAAGGACATCCGTTGCGTAAACCATATGCTGGATAAGTTGGTGGTTCATTCCACTGTAGTGATCGAATTTGTTCAGGAAAAGTATTTCCATCGCAGTTTATACACAACTTTTCTTATCGAATAATAAGTTTCTGCTACTCAGTCTTGGCATTTTCGTTAACTGATTTTTTATGCGCATATAAGCAAAATGTGCATAAAAATAGGTGGATGGCAACGTATGAATGAAGTGACCCGCGAGGTATGTTTTTATGCACACATACAAACATTCGCACACACATTAAACATGTCAATGCCTACAAAAAAGTCTTTTGGACCAAAATCTTAAACCCAACAGGAAGTCAGATATTTTTAACTTCTTTTTCAAAAAGTGCAGTTTTTGCCATTTCCAGGCATAGTACTTTAATGAACTCCCCCTAGAGATTTTATCAGATCAACACCAAAATTGGATATTGTCATCTAAAGGCCTTGGTGAGGTTACATTGCAAAGATCTAGAGTTTTCGCTGAAGGGCGTGTCCGTGGCAGCGTCACAAACTTTGATGTTTTGCAAGGCATGCATGCGGGTGCGAGGACCCTTTCATCGCTGCTTGCAGCTTTAATACAGAGTTGAATTTGGTTTACTACAATCAGACCCTCTATTTTTTTTTGCAATTCCGCAATCGCTAAATCCAACACTAAATCATCAGTCGCACATTTTTGCGATCCTGCAAAATTCCTAATTAAATGCAAAATAATCGCAAAAAAATGTAAATAATCTCATAAAACATCACATTCCAAACCATATAACCAAATTATATTTATTTCAGTTTGCAATTAGTTGTTTTACATGACTTATAGACGTTGCATACACAGCGCGCGTGATGTATTTAAGTGTCTCTCAAAAGTAATGCCGAGTTTATACTGCATGATTTTCAAAGTAGTCGTGTCACAGATGTTTTCACACTGGATGACTAGCTAGGATAGCGTTCCGTCGTGCTGTGTTTACACTGCAAGATGGATTGGCGACAGGAGGTTTCACACTGCATGACTTTAAAATAGAAAGAATGGCCAACAACTTTGTCCAAACTACGTATCACGATCAAACACACGCGAGAAGTGACATGGAAACAACGCGAGGTCACGTAGTATATATTTTGTTATCAACTACATAATGAGAAAGAAGCCTTTAGTGGAGTAGAAAATGTACTTATTTTGGGTTTAAAGGAAATTATCAATTTCTCCTCAACGTTTTTCTTTTTTGACCCGGTTGTTGTATTGCTCAGATGACACGTTAAACAGACATGGTGCTCCTGCCAAATTTCCAATAGTTTTTCCTCAATTTCTTGGGTCCAAATAAACTGATAATGAGCGCTTTTAACGTCTCCCCCAACCTCCCGCTGCCCTGCAGGTACCCATGCTAGTGGATGCTGCTCTCTCATTGGCTGTAGGTGATTGCCAATGTTATTTTTAATCAGAACTAATTCACATGGCGTGATTTGAATTGCCGACAGGTCCAGATATTTAGCACGCCAAATATCTCACGAGTGTTGAAAACTCATCTGCGATTCTTTCAGACTGCGTCTTTGATAATTCATACTGCATGATTGTTACTCGCGTGCACGAGCACCGATTTGCCTGTGATTCCAAGTATTTGTCAGTGATTTCTCAAAACGGCGAGTCAAAATCAGGGCTAAAATCATGCAGCCTGAACTCGGAATAAGCAGATGCGGGTGAAGCGCGAGTGATTTACATGTGAAGTCATTGCAAAGATGAGATGTAGACATCTTGTGGCGTGAATTGGATGTTTTGTGCATTTGACGCGCTTCAGACTGCAAAAGAAAGTTGGAGCAAACGGAGCAATGGAACAGATAGGTGGAGATAAGATTGGTTCAAGGGTGATGGCCGCTGGACGTGACCAAATTGAAGGACATTATTTGTGCTTTACATTCATGGCTGGTATGATGTGCGCAAAAATCGATAAGTTATTTCCTTTAACTATTTATCTGACATTAATGAAAGAAAATTCAGGCTTTAGGTGTATTATGGCTCGTTTCCACTGACTGATACGGTACGGTTCGGTTTGGTACGGGTCACCTCTATCAAGCTTGCATTTCCACTAACAAGGGTACCCTTTTGGTGGGCGTGATGTATGACAAAGTTTCAGTCGACGTCATTCTCGCTCGAGGAAATGTCTACAATAAAGTTGTACAGGTCACTCACATATCATATGAGAAGCACTTCTCACAAAACAGATGCTTTACACACATCAATACTTTTGTAGAAATGTTTATTACTAACCTTTCTATGAACATGAGTTGATTATAACTGCAGATCAATGACAGTGCGAAACTGCCTACTGTAACGTCTGTAATTATATCAAATAACTAAATAAATGAGCATATATAAACACATACAGCCCCTTACAGTCTCTGATATGTTACCAACTACAGAAGAACTACACACAGCAGACATTTCGTCCATATTTAGGTTCAAAAACAACACAAAATATAGCCCACAGTCAGTGAAAACCTCTCATCTGTGTCTGTAATCTTCAGCAGCACGTGTAGCCTCTGTTAGAGAACAATTCTATCATTCTGAGTTCATATTAGTCCAAAAGGTGATGATAACAATAATAGTTAAACAAGGCAGTTTGTTCATGTTTGCTGAAAAATAATGTGCTCCTTTTTTCCGGCTTCTCCTTTGTTTCTTCGCGCTTCACTCTTGCGTTTGTCAGTGTCTGACAGGATCGGGTATCAAAAGCACGTCAATAATCAAGCGCAGGTTATTATCATCAGCTCAAGAAGTTTGTTATTTCAGATATAGACGCGCGACTAACGCAAGGAAGAAAGCGAAACTGCTCGCGCCTCAGACTGCCTCGTAAAACACTACAGGGCACAGGGTAAATCTGCTCTTCTTCTTGGCTTTGTGGCTGTTCATCATGACGACGACAAGGTTTGTTTGAGCCCAGGTCGACCATGGCTCGTTATTAGATGTATATATAATTCTGCTGTAATATCTCGGCTCATCGGCTATGCGTGTATTTTAAACATGGCAGGTTTTTTGTTTTCATTCTGGCTTGTTGCGTAAGCGAATGACGTATCTCTGTAAACCAATAACGTTCAGCTGCGCATCTTGTTCCGCCTTTTGGTACCCTTTCTCGTGTTTGGTACCCTCTTTCGAAAGGGTGCCGAAAAAGTGGTACGGTACGCCTTTTGACAGTGGAAACGGCCATAAAAGCCTACCAAACCGAACCACTCAGTGGAAACGGGCCATTATGGTATGGGGAAGCCCTAACGCATGTCCTATGTGTGACATGATGTCAGATGCCTACAGTTTCAGATCTTGTCTTGATGAGACCAAAATAAAGAAGCTTAATTTTATGATTTGTGTCATTGTTTCAGATTTTCAGACTAATATGGTAAATACATATAATTTCACACACACACACACACACACACACACACACACATATATATATATATATATATATATATATATATATATATATATATATATATATATATATATATATATATATAAATAAATAAATATAAACAATCAAATCAGTCATTTTTAATTGCAAAAAAAATAAAAAAAATCTATCTATCTATCTATCTATCTATCTATCTATCTATCTATCTATCTATCTATCTATCTATCTATCTATCTATCTATCTATCTATCTATCTATCCCAATCTATAATCCATCCTCACATCTTCTACATTTACATCTACATCCTCACAACTTGCAATCTATCCAATCATTCATCCATACATCCTCAAATCTCTCAATCTATTCATCCACTCATGCACCCATCTGTTTGTCTGTACATATTTCAATCAATCAATCAATCAATCAATCAATCAATCTATCTATCTATCTATCTATCTATCTATCTATCTATCTATCTATCTATCTATCTATCTATCTATCTATCTATCTATCTATCTATCTATCTATCTATCTATCTATCTATCTATCTATCTATCTATCTATACATATTTCAATCCAGTCATCCATCCATTCAACCATCCATCTTTCAAACGGCCTATCCAGTCAACCATCCATCTTTCCATTTATACATAGCTATAATCCATCTTCACATCTTTTAATCTATTTATCCACTCATCCACCCACCCATCCATCCATCTGCACATATCACAATCAATCCATCCACCCATCTTTCAATCTAACATTCATCTATCCATCCACTTATTCAAATATCTATCAGTCTGCACATATTTCAATCGTCCCATCCAGCTTTCAATCTAAACACTCATCCATCTATCTATCTATCTATACATGTCTGCACGTCAATCCATCTTTCCTCACACCTTGCACTCTACAACCACTCATTCATCCATCCATCTTCCAATCTAGTTATCCACTCATCCACCCATCTGTCTGTTTGTACATATTTCAATCAATCCATCCATCTTTCAGTCTATTCACTCCATCTATCTCCTCTATCTATCCGTCCGTCCATTTAACAATCTGTCATTTTATCTCTTTGACAATGTCAGCTTGTATTTTACTTTTGAATAGAAAAAAACAACAAAACAAAGGAATATAATCCCCCTTTCATACATGCAAATTTTAATTAACATAACTCATTAAATCAAACAAATGCTGCTTTGTTTTTGTATTTTAGTGGTTTTCCTGGCAAAAAGGGCTCATGGCAAACAAAAACCACTGTACACATAATGAAGACTATCTGCTTCTATTATTGGATCTTGATTATTGCTCATCATCAATGCTTACATATTTTGTCTTGGCTGTGTCCCATACTGTATAAAATCTGTTCTGATGACCAGTGCCCTCTAATGGCAGTACATGTTATTACCAAAATCCGTGAAACTCATAAGCATGTCACACGTAAAGCAAAGAAAACCTCTCCACTTCTAATAATAGATCTGACAATTTCTTATTAGGAGACACCGTCTCTATATCTGAACTACCAAGATTACAAGGCGTATGACACTACAGTGATTGTTTCACTAAGAGAGTCGGCTGTCAAAAACATAAACTACCTTCGTCAATGAAAAGGCAGCAAAATACTAGATTTTTCCAGTCTTCCAGATTTCCCACAGTGTACTTTTGTCTCCATCTGCTGGTAGAAACATTAACATTACATGATCCAGCCTCGAGCTGTATATACACACACATACTGTGCTGATGTAATAAAATTAAATATGTAAAATAAAGGTCAAAGTACATTGTTAAAATCTTATTTTATTACAAACCAAAGCACATACTGATTTAAATACATGTGTATAAGGTTAAAATTAACATTGAATTGTGCCACGATACATTTACAGAGGGATACTTGATTTTTAACTGACTAGATTAAGAAAATCTGACAAACAAGGAAATGTTTATGGCAGATCAAGTTAATATATTTGTATAAGAGATGAAAAAGACTGGGTTTAAAAAGACAATTCACCCCAAAAATAAATATTCTGTTATCATTTACTCATCCTTTACTTGATTCAAATCTTTATGAGTTTCTTTTTCTGTTAAAACACAAAAGGAGATACTTTGAAAAATTCTGAAAACCGCTGACTTGTTTTTCCCAGTTACAGGTTTTCAGCTTTCTTTAAAATAACCTCTGTGTTCAACAGAAGAAAGAAAAGGTTTGGAACCACTTGAGGGTGAGTACATTTTCATTTTTTATGTGAGCTATCTCTTTAACATCAAGGAATTGTTAATTTTGAGCACATTTGATGAAGTGCCACTGAACCATATCCAGTCTCATTCAAAGTCTGATCCAAAACCCCGTCTTACATTCAGGCCAGTTTTATTGCTCCTAAAAACGTGGCGTCCCCTTCCAGAGAGATATTTGCATGGGCACGAGGTATCAGAAGATCCAGTCTGTCCCCGCAGTCCAGCTTCACTACGCCTGCACAGCACAGCACATTATTAATTACATTATATATATGACCATTTCAATGTGGTTATGTCATGAGCATGTGAACATTTCCTGCTTGTTGTCAAACTATTTCAAAACCATAACAAGAGGCAATTCAATTATAACTTAGGATTAAAACAGCTATCATAAAAAATATTGATCAATATGTGGCACTTTTTTGGATTCTTGGAAGCTATGGAAATGAAAAATGTAAATCAGGAAATAAATTAGGACAACCCTAGCTATTTTTTACATCCCTCAAACTGGTCTATATTTTATATATTTACCTATGTATGCATTTCACTTCATTCAAACTTTCATCACTAGTAAAAAAATCTCAAATAAATATAACATATGACATATTTACAAGTTATAAGTTATTTTTGGACTCCATGGCTATGTGAAAACAAAACAAAAGGGGTCTAGTTTTTCTATAACTATAGGTTACTCTCACAAAATCAGTCTGGGTCATATTTTAAAAGCACAAGAAGTTTTACTATGGGTTTTAGGGAAATAATTGGTTAAACTTTATTTTAAAAAGTCCTTGTTACAGTGTACAGTTCATTTAACTATGAAGTAATAATAATAATAATAATAATAATAATAATAATAATAATAATAAAAAATGTATGTACATACTATATGGTTATGATTAGAATGCAGGTTAGGTTTAGTGCTAGTTGCATGAAATTGAACATTATTAACTGTAATTACTTGTTAAATACATGGAATGTGTAAAGACACCTCAAAATAAAGTGTTACGAAAATATTAATATTTGTTTTACTCTATAAAGTTAAGAAAATTTCATCCAAATTTTTAAATAAAATGCTCAGATTTTATGTTAATTGATGCTTGTATGCAAATAACAATTTATCAAACGGATAAGTGTACAAATCCACCAAATATTTTAACCCTTCTTAGGTAAAACATGTTGCACGCTTGCATTGCCTTAAAATGAATATAAACTTGTCTGAAAACATACAATTATTGTCATTTTATACAAGACTTATTTTAAAAGTTTTGTTTTACTGAAATGCATAATCATGAATCTTATATAGAGATATGCCATAGTTATTGACTTTATAGAAATGTACTGTTAAAAAATAAAATGAAGTATAACAACAACAAATAACAATAATAATAATGAAAATAAATGAATAAAAAAATAGCAAATCATAATAAATATAAATCAATAAAATAATGATGATGATGATAATAATAATAATAATAATAATAATAATAATAATAATAATAATAATAATAATAATGTATGACAAATATTAATAACAATAATAAAAAATAAATAAATATGATAACAATATTGATGATAACAATAATAGTAATGATAATAATAATAATAATGATAATAGTAATCATAACGACAATAATAATAATAAATAATATAATAATAATAGTAATAAATAATAATAAATGCATAACAGCAACAACAATAAATAAATAACTATTATAATAAAATAACAAACAACAATAATAACAACAACAATAAGAATAAATAATAACAACAACAAATAATAATAATGATAATAATAATAATAATAATAATAATAATAATAAAATTAAATAAATAAATAAAAAATAACAAATAATAATAACAATGAAGATAATAATAATAATATGACAAATAATAATAACAATAATAATAAATAAATAAATACCTAAAAATAATAACAATAATGATGATAATAATAATAATGATAATAATAATCATAACAACAGTAATAAATAATAATAATAATAATATTAACAAATAACAACAATAAATAAATAACAATAATAACAATAAATAACAATACTAATAATAAACAACAACAACAACAACAACAACAACTACTACTACTAAAAATAATAATAAATACATGATAATAATGACAATTCTTCTTCTCCTTTTTCTTCTTCTTCTTCTTCTTCTTATTATTATTATTACAATTACTATTATTTGCAAACATTTAGATTTACCCATGAGCTTAAGTAAAATGACCAGATGAATCATATTAATACAAATTCAGAAAAAAAGTACTTCAGAAGTATATCAGAACAATAATTTCAAAATGCAAACCTAAAAGTTTCTTTTGTGAGATTTACCCAAATACACGTTGTAGCTATTTTTGCAAGCTTGACAAAGGTATACAGCAGGAGTTTCCAGGCTCACCTCCAGTGTAGCAGGTGTTGAAGTGATTGACTCGATTCATGCTCTGAATGCAGCGGAACAGAACCACATGCTGACTTTCATCGCCGACCACGTTCTTCTTTATGCGGATCACAATGTGGCCCATGGCAAACGTAGGGTCTGTATAGTAGACCTGGGAAAAGGAGAGCTTGAAATAATGAGGGAAAAACACCAAGCGCGGTGTTGGGATGTTTCAAAAGAACAGTTATGAGGCAGAAAAAGAGTAGAACTGTTTTATTTTCAATTCAAGATGTGTTCATTTATTTACCTGGCTGTAGATGAAGAAGAAGCCTTCCTCTTTGACTAAAATGGTGCCCTGCTCTTCCTCCAGAGCGGAGCCACGCTTTAGACCCACCTGCCACGGGATGGCTGTGCAATAGTCAAAAGCAAACTCTGAGCCCGCCCCCCCCAAAAAAGAAAGAAATAATGCTCTAAATCCAAATGGAAACAAACATGTCTATGGATGTAGAAATGTGAGATAAGCCCACCATTTAAATTTAGCAGATTTTGACTGAATATTCCGAAAACTGTGTTAATGTGCGGCTTAAATGGTTTGGGCAATCAGGGAATTAGTTAAACCCGCTGTTAAGTTCTCTGTTGTAACACTGGCATTGCTCAAAAGGGAATGCAGAGTTTTAGATTCTACACTTGTGGGAAATTCCATTTAAAATGTGTAGAATTGTTCCGTTTTTAAACATTTAACCAACATTATTGATGTTAATATGGACGTCATGCACTGATTCATTTACTGCATTAATGCGATGCCACAAAGTTGCAGTGAACTTTTTGAGGCTGGTGGAAATGTCAAGGCCATTGAGAAACTTGGTAAAATGTGTCCCTTGAATAGGTTCCAAACCCACAAGAGAATTTGTTCCTCTTTGGAAAATGGAAGTTCTACAGTATTTACAGTGTTTGTAAAGACATCTGTAATGATTTCGGTTTCTGCATTACAATTCTAACCACTTAAAAAAAACATTCACTGAATAAACAAATAAATAAAATAAGTTATTGGAGAGAAGTGTTTTTTCCAACACATTTTTAAATATAATAGTTAAACACGTCCAATAACTAATTTCTTTTGTCTTTGCCATGATGACAGTACTATTTAAAGGCTTTATAACTAGCTTATTAGGTTAATTAAGCAAGTCATTAGACAACAGTGGTTGGTCTGTAGCCAATCGAAGAAATAAATCTTAAGGGGGCTGATAATATTGACCTTAAATAATGTATATGAACAATATAATGAACAATAGCCTTCTCCAGAAAAATGAAAAATAAATGAAAAAAAAAAATCCCAGCAAAAACTTCCACAAATAAGAAAAAAAAAACATCTGGGTTTGGAATAGCATGATTGTGATCATTAATTGTTGATAATTGTTACAGATTATTTATCTTTCAAGAAGTTGAGGGTAATCGTTTTTGCTGAATGCCATGACAAGAAATTTGTAAAGTCCAGAATATATTTCAGAACATGCCTACTATATGCTGTCCTGTATTTTTTTTTCACACATCTTAGTTTGTGTATAACTGGCAACACTGAACTAAATCTTCCTAACATACATGTGTTATGCACCATCAAAAAGAGTACACGTAAACACTCCTCCAGTACCTTTTTGGAAGGTTTTCTTCCTGTTGTCTGCCATCATCTGTAAGCAGGGCTGAGGTTCTGTAGAAGGGAAGAGTTGTTTATTTCATTGGGGTAAAAAGAAAAGAAAACATGTATATACAGTATATGTGTGTGTGTATGTATATATATATATATATATATATATATATATATATATATATATATATATATATATATATATATATATATATATATATATATATATATATATATATATACACACACACACAAACACACACACACACACACACACACACGCACGCACGCACGCACACACAGTTGAAGTCAGAATTATTAGCCCCCCCTTAGATCTTTCCTTTTTTTTTCTTTATTTAAATATTTCTATTATATTTCTCTGAAATGATGTTTAAAAGAGCAAGCAAATTTTCACAGTCTGTCTGATAGATTTTTTTTGGAGAAAGTCTTACTTGTTTTATTTTGACTAGAATAAAAGCAGTTTTTAATTTTTAAAAAACATTTTAAGGTCTTAATTATTAGCCCCTTTAAGCTATATTTTTTTCAATAGTCTACAGAACAAACAATAGTTATACAATAACTTGCCTAATTACCTTAACCTGCCTAGTTAACCCAATTAACCTAGTTAATTCTTTAAATGTCACTTAAAGCTGTACACTAGAATCTTGAAAAATATCTAGTCAAATATTATTTACTGTCATCATGGCAAAGATAAAATAAATCAGTTATTAGAAATGAGTTATTAAAACTATTATGTTTAGTAATGTGTTGAAAAAGACTTCTCTCTGTTAAACAGAAATTGGGGGAAAAATAAACAGGGGGGTTAATAATTCCGACTTCAACCATTTTTATATAAACCTTTTGTACGAGAAACTACTTTTTTCTGCCGTTCATTCACATCTGCATCTGTCAGAACAGCAGAAACCATTGCTCATTAACCATGTCACTTTAGAGCTAGTATTAAAATGATTCACTAGCGTAATGTCTAAAATGATGTGACAAAACAGGTGATTTTGCTCACATTTTAAGATTATAAGGCTGAACAGCATGAAATGGCATCAGTCTACAGAGATTTCCCAGTTTTCTCTGTTGCAATCGGGAGACCACAATAATTAACCCCTAATACTCATTGGTTAACAACAAGATACTATCTCTAAACCAGCCTCTGAACATAACTTTGTAATTAACTTACACAGCCCTGCACTGTCTTATGTATGTACACCGGAACTGGAAGAGCGCTGAAAGAAGACGTGTTGTAAAATAAAGTGCAAACACAAAATTGTGTTTAAGAGCCTTGAGCATGCTCTATGCGTATTTTTTAACAGCAAATATTTTCTGTAGCTGTCTGTAAGAGATGACGATGATTACTGTAATAGATTCAATTTTCTTCGGCTTAGTCCCTTTATTCATCAACCGCCAACTTATCCAGCATATGGTTTACACTGCGAATCTTACTGTGATACATCTCAAATATTAATAATAAAGCTTTTGGATTCAGTGACTCATAAGGCAACAGGATATGCAAATGTCAAATGAAGCACTTTTGCACAATGTGCATGTTTTTTCTTTTTAATGCATTATGATGTGGTTTTAATCGTACACGATCTGAGCTCTACAACACTTCTGACAGTAAGTTAAAAATGCTTAGCTGTGCTCCTCTCAGACTGACGCTTAAAAAAAAAAGTACCATGAAAAAAGCAGAAGTGTGGTCTTGCCTGCTTTGTTTGGCGCATGACTCAAGCTCCTTTTTGGCATGACAGTACGGTCTGTTGTGGTATCGCCCATATCAGCCTGCTGCAGATACTGTAAACAGACAAACAAACAAAAGAAGAAAAACTTTCTGAATAAAAATAAATGTTGAACACTGTTCAAGAAGGTTTATTACTTAAGTTTTTTTACTTTAACTTTTATTTATTTTACAATAACACAAAAAGAAATTACGCAATGGAGCAACAGGTCACCAGAGACATCACAAACAGCTCTTAAATCAGTCTTAGTGACATTTCAGTAGTGGGATGTGACTTATTCTCTGGGATTTATTGTCGGATTATGGTTGCACAACTGCTAATGAGCTGGAAGCTACCTTTTCTGTTTATTTACAAATGTATTATATACATACACTCACCAGCCACTTTATTAGGTACACCTGTCCAACTACTTGTTAATGCAAATTTCTAACCAGCCAATCACATGGCAGCAACTCAATGCATTTAGGCATGTAGACACGGTCAACACAATCTGCTGCATTTAAAACTGAGCATCAGAATGGGGAAGAAAGGTGATTTAAGTGACTTTGAACGTGGCTACTGGGATTTTCATATACAACCATCTCTAGTGTTTACCGAAAATAGTCCAAAAAAGTGAAAATATCCAGTGAGCGGTAGTTCTGTGGGTGCAAATGCCTTGTTGATGCCAGAGGTCAGAGGAGAATGCTCAGACTAGTTCGAGCTGATAGAAAGGCAACAATAACTCAAATAACCACTCATTACAACAGAAGTACGCAGAAGATCAACACGGCACGCACATGACAGTTAAAAGTATCACACACTAGACGTGGACATTCGCATGATATTTAACATAAAACCAATCAGAAGGTGCTCTGTGGCACGGCAGAGAAATGAACAGTGTCCTGAGTCGTGGCTGGGCGCCGTGGACAGCCGCCCACTTGCAGCGCCGGTGTGTGTACCCTGTTAGAAACCTATGTTTAGAATTCTGAAATGTATGGCGCTGCGTGTCGCTTCTGGTGTGGGACCTGTTTAAGGCCACAATTTGCACAGGCTCACAAAAATTGGACAACAGAAGATTGGAAAAACGTTGCCTGGTCTGATGAGTCTCGATTTCTGTTGCAATATTCGGATGGTAGGGTTGGAATTTGGCGTCAACAACATGAAAGCATGGATCCATCCTGGCTTGTATCAATGGTTCAGGCTGGTGGTGGTGGTTTATTGGTGTGGGGGATATTTTCTTGGCACACTTTGGGTCCATTAGTACCAATTGAGCATCAACGCCACAGCCTACCTGAGTATTGTTGCTGAGCATGTCAATCCCCCTATGACCACAGTGTACCCATCTTCTGATGGCAGATAACACGCCATGTCATTAAGTGCGGATCATCTCAGACTGGTTTCTTAAATGTGATAAGTTCACAGTACTCAAATGGCCTCCACAATCACCAGATCTTAATCCAATAGAGCACCTTTGGGATGTGGTGGAACGGCATATTCACATCATGGATGTGCAGCTGACAAATCTGCAGCAACTTCGTGATGCTATCATGTCAATATGGTCACAAATCTCTGAATAATATTTCCAGTATCCTGTTGAATCTATGCCACAAAGGATTAAGGCAGTTTTGAAGGCAAAAGAGGGTCCAACCCGGTACTAGTAAGGTGTACCTAATAAAGTGGCCAGTGAGTGTACATACAGTTGAAGTCAGAATTATTAGCCCCCTGTTTATTCTTTTCTCCAATTTCTGTTTCACGGAGAGAGGATTTTTTTTCAACACATTTCTAAACATAATAGTTTTAATAGTCAATTTCTAATAACTGATTTATTTTATCTTTGCCATGATGACAGTAATATTTTACTAGATATTTTATCTATCAAGACACTTCTATAACAGCGTAAAGTGACATTTAAAGGCTTAACTAGGTTAATTAGGTTAACTAGGCAAGTTAGGCTAATCAGGCAATTATTGTATAATGATTTTGTTCTGTAGACTATCGGAAAAAAATATAGCTTTTGGCCAAAATAAAACAAATAAGACTTTCTATAGAATAAGAAAAATATTATCAGACATACTGTGAAAACGTCCTTGCTCTGTTAAACATCATTTGGGAAATATTTAAAAAGAAAATTAAAAGGGGGACTAATAATTCTGTACCTACATACCAGTACATGCATTCAAAATGTATATTTATTTATTTATTATATAATATAGTGTTTCAAGCTACCAAAATGTAAGTAAAAGTCAGTTTGAAAGAGAAAAAAAAACATGAATCCTAGAATAGTGCATATCATGTTTATCTGCTCATCACCATGCAAAGTCGTTAGACTGTTTCCAACTGACATTCATGTATTTTCCGAAGTGGTCAGCTGAGATGCATTACTATCGTTTTACACACACTAGCAGTGCATAACATAATATTTTTATGCTATTGGAATTTTTTTCATTATTGCTTATTTATCAGTTACTGTTTACTTTTAGGAAGGGGTTATTTATTTAAATTATTATTTATTAGATACTAGTACCTATTAAATAGATACTAGCTTTTATTATTAGATACCGATGCTCAATAGTCACTAGTTTCTATTCTATTACTAGATCCTTGTAAACTTCTAATTCCAGCCATTAACTTCAATGGAGAGCTGTCACTGAGAAATCAACTGCAATAGAGTCACTACTAATCCTATTAACACTAGTATATAAGTACTAGTATGTAACAAAGAAGTAGCATCTAATAAATAAATATTGTTAGCAATACTATTAGATATTTCAAACAAATTGATTGAAAAATGGTTTCTGTGACTCACTTATTAGTTTCATGTTTAAAATTATTACTATACTTTCTACATTCAAGTTTATAATTATAAAAAAAGGTTGCTATGCATTTTTATGTTGAATCAAATGAAGTTAGTTATGCATAGTTTTTTTTTTTAAATAGCCCTTATGTCCAGTGCTGTTTGTATTTATGATTAATTTATGTAGCATCGTTGACCTGTGAGACACGACATTTCGTTCCTCTGTATGTCCACACATGTAGCGGAATGACAACAAAGCTCGACTTGACATGAAGTAATTTTAACTTGTATTAGAACAGCCCATATGACTAGTTTGCTATTTTCAGTAAGATAAATTCTAATAAAAATGTATTACACCAAGAACTTCAAAAAATGTTTTAACTATGCAATCTTTGTATCTGTTCAAAAGCAATCAACCATTTTGGCCATTTACACTATTGAAAGCAATGCGACTGAACCAATTTTCAATTACTGTTTTAAAGGAACACTGCAACTGCAAGTCCTCTAGAGTTATACAGTTAAGTTATACCAATTTTGAATCCATTCAGCCAATCTCTGAGTCTAGTGTGAGCACTTTTAGTTTAGCATAGCATAAGTCATTGAATCGCATTAGACCATTAGCATCTCACTCAAAAAAAAAAAAAAAAAAAAAAAAGACAAGGAAAAAATTTTACTCTTCTGTAATTACATTATGTACTAAAGACTGATTTATATTTTCGCATGACGCCACGTTGTTGACCTCCACTGACTGCGCGCGCACTTCACAAAACGGACAAATCTTTTATACTTTTGTGATATTCTTTAAAATGACAGGGGGCGGTCAAAAGAAACCCACCATAAAATCAGACGGATAAACAGAGAAGTAGGAAATCTCCGGAACTACGTCATATCATTAATGTCCTTCAAGATTATTTATTTTATAATTTATTTTAATGATTATTATAACCATTCAAGAATTTTTAAATCAAACTTTGATGCATCACATGCTTTTATTCATATCTCGGACAGTTCTACCTATTAATGTTCAATATCAATGACAACAGAACATGAGTTGCTCTACAAATATATTTTTATTATGGAAAAAATAAAAGCAAAAACTTACTAAACATATACTAAAAAATACTGATGCTATTTTTATAGATTTAGCCCAGCCAAAATTCACACATTACCCTCTAGCTAGTTTGTGTCCTCTGCTTACATACCAAGGCAATAATGGTCTAACATTCCTGCCCGTTATCACCAGTAAAGCTCAGAAAAATAAGGCATCAGTAAATTGTAAACCGATAGGTTCAAACATTCCTCTCCAATTATCAAAAAAACTATTTGTTACTTCATTTTAGTTTTGTATCTATTAAATTGTTTTAAATTCAAAATTGTAATATATACATCAGTGTAAAACCTATAAATGGTGGAAAACATATTCTTTAATTTTGAATTAAAACCACATGGGTCTCCACTTTTGCCATGACCTCACTTTTTGGTTTTGACAAACTTATCCATCAAGTTTTTCTAAACATTTTAACAAAAACCTTCCTCCTTTCCCACTGCTGTTGCAATTTCTAGTCAAGATTTATTGGTCTTCTGGTTATCCCTATGATCATGCATGGATGGATTATAAAGTTGTCTGTACAGTCGTACATGTTCCAGACAAAATCTCTTCAAAGTGATTCATATTTAACTCAAATGCAATGCGGCGCCGTGTCAACGGTTTGCTCGAATCTCAAAAAAATTTGTGCGCCCGACCAGCCGAAATCATATCACGTGCACCCAAAGTGACCCTCTGCAAACACAGCAAACATTATACAGTGCTGATACCAAGTTGGGGACTATTTTCAGACAATGCATAACATCATTGCGTCATGGTACAACAGCAAAGTTCATAGACGATTACCAGTTCCTACCCACATCAGCTTAGAAAAGAGTAACATTTTCTATATACTGAAGAATCTAGTTTTGTGTCAGAAGAGCTATTTGAGTGTGAGTAAATATTGAGGAAATTTACATTTTTGAGTAAACTATGCCTTGACGTGGAAAATGTGTCACTTTCTGCCAGCACCTCTGCACTGTCTGAAATTTGGATCAATAAAAACACATCTGATCTCCAAATGTTACCGAATTACCTTAGACAATTAGACAAGTGCATACAGTATAGTGGGGTCCAAACCTCAATACTATCTCCTCCTTCCTCCGGATGAGTTTGTTTCTCTGCCCCGTTCACAGGTTCATCCAGCATCCTGCTTTGCTCTTCTCTCTTGCGAGCCACTTCTGCCCTCAAACCCTCCACCTCGGCCTTCAGTGCCAGCACATGGTAAAGGGAGATCACAGACAGAGAAGAAGAGGTGATGGCAGCGGCGACCAGCACCAAAAACAGCCACGACAACCTTCTCCGTTCACCACGACCTGGAACATCTTCAGCAGGCATGGTGGAAACCACTCTTTAAGGAAAAGATTGCTATTAGTGAGCAAATTCTGAACATCTTGAAATCTCTAAAGAGCTCAACCCACCTCAAAACATGACTTCAGTTGGACGAAGGACCCTTGAGGTAAGAGGTTTATACTCTGAAAGAAGCTGGTCTGAAGATATTACTTATGCCTGCTGATGCCAATTTGCCTTCATGTTTCCATTTCAAAATACAGTAATCAACATCTGAAGTTCTTTCATCCAAAGTTGTCCTAAAACCATCGAACAATATCTAATTTTGAAAGACTTTTATGATCCACTTCAAATGTTGACTACTGTAAGCTGATGTTTGTATGCAGACGCAACAATTGAGAAAAGGTTACCACTGAGGTCAAGCTTAGCACAAAAGCACTGTACTCACAGAAAAAAGTCCCGTCTGCTTCAAATCCTCAGCGAATGCTCTGGTTTTTGTATCCCTTTCCTGCCAAGCTGTCCACACCCACTGTATTTAACACTGCAGCGCAACTGAAAGTTGCTTTGTCACCACTTGTTTTGTGCCTGTTCCGACAAACTGCGTCAAAAGTGTGAACGTAAAAAGCAGATAAATGAAAACATTGAGCTTACGTTTGTTAATCATAAACTGATAACATACAAAATTGAACATAAATGATGCTGACAGTTGCTATTCTTGGTAGAGGATCAAACTAACCATATAAAAAAGACAGTTTCGTTCTTTTCGAAGTGGAGTTTCCAGAGTGAAAAGCAGAAACAGGAAACTATACAAACAGACTCCTTTGCAGGCAAGTTATCAGAAGGGTTTGATTTCTTTTTTATTGCATGTCACCACACGGAAAAATAGAAAATGTGATTCAACTGTATGTACATGAAGGAAATGATTGGAATAGAAAATCCATAGCTCAAAACACAGATGTCGAAAGTATACGAAAACCCCCTCCTTGCACATTCAGAAGTGAATCTATCTGCTCTGCTGTTTACTGTAAAAAGCAAATACAAAACATGAGCAGCACTTTATATAATTTCATATATTCAGTTTATGATGAAATGAGACTTTTGAACATACAAACTAGTCCCGGAGAATGGCCAGAACATGCCAATAGTGTGTTAGTCAAATCTACTAAACTCTAAAGTAGTCATTTTTAATCAGTATATCATTTTCAGCATCTTTGTTCCAAAGTTAACACTCAACCACACAGACATTCAATAAGGTATCATGGCACGTCACTGTGAGTTCAACGAAAATGACATCGCAAATTAAAATTGTCGAAAATGTTCTTTCCATAAGGTTTAGAGGCAGTTCTAATGAATTAGGCTTATGCAATCAATATTCTTCTTTGAAAATCAAAAGATCATTAAACTGATCTACAGAATGCATCCAAATGCTGATGTCATGGGAGCGTTTTTTAGCTCCAGTCTTGTTTTTAAAGAACTTATTAAATAAAAAGTATCAAACCCTGAAAGGTGGACTTTGGAAGCCTTTTGTTTTGGAGCATACCAACATCTGCATGCAAACTGACATATGATCACTCTGCCTTGAGATCTTTTAAACATTCAAAGGCAATTTCAATGCATTACCATAGACGTGAGTGTAAAAGTGCATCAGAGTTAAACGAGATGTGCCGAGCGTCTAAAGCATGCAATAACTACAGAATAATTACAGACTTCAGATGTGCACACCAATCCAGCAATACATACGTAAATGGGCCAGGTTTGCAAAGTCCACCATTGATGATCACCACCACCACCACCACCATGAGATTAAATAAACAAACCTTAATGTCTTTATCCCCCCAAAATAAAATAAAAAAATACTGTTAATTTACTCACCAACTAAATGTTTGTTACTTTATTCTCTAGTAAAAGATTTTAGCTGAAACTGTGGTCCTTGGTGATTCATAAAATGCTTGTCTCTGGCTGCCTACTGGACCTAAACAACATATACAGGCAAACTTTTGCGGTTCCTGATGATAAATTGAGGTTTTATGAAGCAAAACATCCAGTCTGTTTATCAAAATTAGCATTACTTGCAACATTACTACCTTTAATCCACACACAGACTTACTAAACCGTCCTGAGGACCAAAATCTATGCACAGGAATTTCCAGATGCTGTTAAATACAGTAAAGAAAATTAAAATAAAGTTCAATGTTGTGTACAAACCTCAAGGAATTATCAGGAGTGGCTGATTTTTTTATTCTTAAAATCACCAAATGAGCACAATTTTATTTTAAAAAATAAATGTTGTAATAAACAAAGAAAAGTCACCAACATATTGGATGACCTAAGGCAGTGGTCACCAAACTTGTTCCTGGAGGGCCGGTGTCCTGCAGATTTTAGCTCCAACCCTAATCAAACACACCTGAACAAGCTAATTAACATCTTACTAGGTATACTTGAAACACCCAGGCAGGTGTGTTGAGGCAAGTTGGAGCTAAACCCTGGAGGGACACCGGCCCTCCAGGACCAAGATTGGTGACCCTTGACCTAAGGGAAAGTAAATTAACAACAGATTTTTACTTTTGGGTGGATCTATGCCTTTAAATATTTGACTGACTGAAAACTGCCATCATTTACTCTTCTAAATTAGTATGATAGTTTAATGCCAATATTAAGAATATATTGGTAGCCATTTTAGATGCAATTTCAATTAAATGTCAAGAGATGATTTCCAACTCTTCTATAGCCATATGCTAGCTCTTTACAAGAAGCAGATTATAAAAAAAAATGTTGTAGCCTTACATTCATGAGAGAACCTTTTCACAACTCCCCTAGATTTTTAAAATTAGAATTTTCTGAATCCATTCATCCAATGTCCAGGTCTGGCGGGAGCACTTTTAGCTTAGCTTAGCATAAATCATTGAATTGCATTTGACCATTAGCATCTCACTCAAACAAATAAAAAAAAAAAAAAAAGATTTCGATTATTCTCCAATTTAAATCTTGACTATTCCGTAGTTACATTTTGTACCAAGACAACATTATGCTGGGCTGTTTCCTTGTTACCTAGTAGGGGACTATTACAGGTACTGTAATATCATTGCACCTGTTGCTGACATGGTACAGCAGGAAAGTTCCTTGATTATTACGCAGAAAGAGAGTGGTTTTTACCAATATCAGCCTATATCAGCCTAATAGCAACCTTTCATTTTCCATCATTCTTAGCACATGATGTAACTACAGAAGAGTCCAGCTTTAAATAGAAAAAAAATATATAGAAAAGCTTTTTTTGAGGGAGATGCTAATGGTCTAAACTGATTTAATGGTTTATGCTAAGCTAAAAGTTCCCCCGCCTGATATGAAGATGGCCTAAATGGACTCAAAAATGGTAAAACTCAACTGATTAACTCTAGGAGACTTGCAAAAGTTTTCCATGCCTCCTTAACCAAACACACCTGATTCAGATCAAGACCTGTGACAGACAAAGGTGACATCCAAGACATTCAGTGTTGATGGTCCTCTAGGAACGTGGTTGTGAAACACTGACATAAATGTTGAGTAAATGATGGCAATTTTCACTTAGTGAATAAATGCTTTGAATTGTCATGAATGTTTCTACTTTTTTATAAGAACTGCAAACAACGAAAGATAAATTAAAGCGCAACAGTCACCAATGGGCAGGTGTTCTAGCGTGATCCAAACGAAACAGGTCTGATGTGAAGCGCTTGACCTGATTAAAAGAAAGGAAACGTCTTATTTACAAGTTGTGCAAATGGACTGTGCTTGGAACTCTGTCAAGCAGCTGTTATGTGCGATTTCACACTTACTTCTAAGCCTGAGAGAGAGTAAACATACTTTTAGGCTTGTTGTGTTGGTATTTTCATACAGTGCTCAAAGTGTCCTGCAGCCCACATGAAAATCAGCATAGAAATCTATACTTCCACACACAGCTCCATATGCAAATCCAAAAAACATGGGATCAAACCACAATGAGCCGATTTCCTGAGTGGATTTTAAACCTTCAGTAAAAAAAAAAAAAAAGAAGGCAGTGTGATAAAAATAAAGCTCCAGTACATTACAGCCGGGCACAGATTGACTGCATGAAATGTCAGACAAAAAAAAAAAAAAAGTGAACTAGATAAGTTGCCCCAAGTCCTTATTCACAATTCAAATGGCAAAAATATGATTTTAATGAGCCCTCTGTTCGGTTTTAAAATAAAGTGTGTGTATATATTACATATAAACAAAATAAATACAAATATAAACAGTGTTGTTTAGTAGTTTTAGAAAGATATTCAGTTTAGTAGTCCTAAGACTTTTTGGAACAGTAGCTTATCATTTACGAGTAAATTAGTATCTGTGGATAAAATTAATTACAAAGTCTTACCTCCATTTGAAGCTGCTTTGTGTTTTTTAGAGGCGCAAAACAAAACACATATTTGGCAACCCTTTTACCAGTTTAAGATTTTTATGCAAGTAAAGTTAACCACAGACATTACTTTATTAATTAAAGGTATTGTCTATGGAGTCATTCTAGGGCCATATATACATGTAAAATAAAGGAAAGTTTTGAAAACAAAACAAAAAAAAAAAGTATTGAGCTAAAATAAATAAACAAATGCAAATTTCCAAAAATCGCAAAGCAAAAATTTATGTTTAAGAAATAAAGACCAAGGTGGTCTTATAGCCCAGTAGGTTCGGGCCTGCCGTAAAAGGCCAAGTTATATAGTTTAAATATAGTTTTATTGTTTTTTTTTTTTATTGCAAAAAAAATATATATTAAAAAAATAAAAAATTATATATATATATATATATATATATATATATATATATATATATATATATATATATATATATATATATATATATATATATATATATATATTATTTTTATTTTTTTTTATTCACTGCTTGGTTTTATTTGCAGATCTTTTTTATTTCAGTTTTATTTCTCAAATTAATTTTCCCTTTGCAGTTCTTTATTTTGTTTTAGCAAAATTAATTTTTATTCTTCAAAGACTTTATTTATTTATTTTTGCTCAATACTTTATTTTTTGTTTGCAAAACTTTTTTATTTTGCAAGTATGTATGGCACTAGATTGACTCCATAATAGTCAACCCAAATTGAAAATTCTGTCATTGTTTACTCAGCCTGTTTTAGACTTATCTAAAGCTTCTGGTGTTGAACACATTAACATATTTAGACTAAAACTCCTAACCCAGCAAGCATTTTTTGTTTTTAAAAGATGTCTAATAGATGTCTAAACATAGTTGTCTTGGCTAAAACAAGGCTAAATTTAGGCTGTCAGTGAAAATCTTATAGATGTCTAAGAATAGGCCAAAACTAGACTAGTCATCAAATAAACAGAAATGAATGACTACACACATATAAAGTCTGTCTAATCGACGACTAGTCTAGCTTTGGGCTACTCTTAGATGTCTATTATATTTTCACTAACAGCCCAATATTAGCCTCGTTTTAGCCAGGGTCTCTACGCTTAAACATCTATTAGATGTCTATTAAACACTAAATGTTTGCTGGGACAGGTCTAAAACCAAATAAGGAAGAGTAAATGTTCAATTTTTGGGTTAACTAGTCCTTTACTTTAAAACCATAACAAATTCCAACAATTTAAATGTAAATCTGAACAGTTTAAGTTAAGAAAATAGTTAGGCTTTTTGCACTTTTCAATTGCATTTTCAAGTACCTATTAATAAACTTTCAAGGGCATAAATTTCTTGAAGGAAAAAAAAAACCCCAGAAAGGATGCTGAATGCATGAGGTGTAACAAAAACTGACCAAAAAATTATTCTGAGGGTTTCAAAAATGCAGTCTTCACTATTAAATAACTGAACGTGAATAATGAACTCTTGATGTATGATCAACAGAAAGAAAGAGCTTTATATGAAGTTGGGATATGAAAAAGAAATAAACAACAAAATGAGAGAAACAAATTGTACATTCTATCCAAGAGGGTCCCGATTTAGAGCAGTAGTTCTTGTTCTAGATTATGGTGACGCTGGCTGTCCCCTGGGTCGTCTCTTCACGTGCATGGCTTTTAAGCAGCTCCTTCATAAACTGCTCTAGGGCAGAAAAATAACCTTGGCATTGCCAGGTGTCGTTGTGAGTGCCCTCCGGAAAAATGGCAAGGCGTTTAGTCCGAGATGGAGACAGCTCGTACAGCTGCTTCATCATCACTGGCGGGATGAGCTGGTCTGATAAGCCCGAGATGAAGAGCGATGGCATGCGGCAGAGCACCACGTGTCTATAGGACAGGAACTTGTTCTTGTAGCACCAGAGCGGTAGGTAGCGCATGGGAAAGAAGGAGAAGAGGGTGGCCGCCATGTGCGGGATGCTTAAAAAAGTGTTTTCCACCATGATGGCGGCCACTCGGTGCGGGTTGCATGATGCCAAGCGGATGGCCACCGCACCGCCCAAAGATCGGCCGAACAGCACAACCTTTGTTTTGTCAATGTCCGGTCGGGTCATAACGTAATCCAATGTAGCCTCGGCATCCTGGTAGAGTCCCTCTTCACTGGGATCTCCTTCGCTTTTTCCGTAGCCTCTGTAGTCCACCAGAACCACGTTGGCCTTCAGGTTGACCAGCATGAGGAGAGCATTTGGCACGCGATGGCCAATATTCCCAGCATTACCGTGAAAATATAAAATAGTGGGAGCGCCGGCTGGGTTTTCGCCAGTGTAACGAAGCAGGATGAGATTGAGCCGGATGCCATCTTTGGTGCGGATGTACACATTCTCGTGGGGGATTCCCGTGGGCATGGGAACGTACAGACGCGAGGAAGAGGGCTGGTCAGGGAAGTAGAGAAGCACGTCCTGGAACTTGTACAGGATTCCGGCTAACGATGCCAGGATGAGTCCCAGCAGGACGAAGCCGCCGTACAGATGGAAGGTGAGAATCAGGGCCAGCAGGGAGACGCGGCAGAATCCCCACGACCATGCGCACACACTCAGCAAACACGCCTCCAGTGGCCCCCACAACCTCCAGGGCTTCTCCATGACAACCGGGATGACAAGAGAGCTTTTAAACTCACTGCAGATGTAATCTGGGGAAACACATAATGGTTAGTTTGAAGGGCTGGATGGTATTTAGAGAAATAGTGGAGATTTTACTAATTTTGGCCCATTTTACGCTTTAAGAACATTATTCTTAAATAACTTTTGTTCTTCGGAGTGGTAAAAAAATGCATAGTTGCAATCTAAACAGCTACATTCTTCACTAAAAGAGCCTCAAAATTACATTATGTTGCCCAACAGCAACAATATTTGTCAAACTGCAGAGTGTCCTCTGCTTGTTGCTGTATGTGGGTGGAGTAATACACAAGGGTGAAGAGGCTGTATGAGTGCTGTTATTGCAAAATATTGCTAGACTATTAGCCAATCAGATTGAAGAACCAGACAGAACTGTTGTATAAATTGCATATAGCCATGCGCGGATGTTTCTAGAAAGCCTAGTAAGTGCTTGATTAGCTAGCCCAGGTGTGTCTGATTATGGTTGGAACTAAACTTTGCAGGACACCAGCCCTCCAGGACCGAGCTTGGACATGCCTGGGCTATACAATTAATATCGAAAGCAAAGGCAGAATCTCGGACATGTCCGGGGGAAAAGAGGATGCATTGTCACCCCAAATAATGAGCTGGGTCAGTCTATTTAGTAAAAGGGTTTTGTTTTCCGCATGTCCTCGCACTCTTCTCAAAGCTGCTTCCAAAGTCAGAACAGCAGTTCTGTATCCAGCGCGTCTCTGTGGGTCTGCATGCAGAGCATGTGAGTCTTTGGCAGTGTTCTCAGTTTCTCGCGAACACAGAACCAGGTAAAGTCTGTGTGGGAAGCGATGATGTTGAATTGGGTCTCACATTAGATGTGCCACGATATGCCATTCATGGTCGAATAGCAGACATTTTCTGAGGCTCGCACGTTGTGCGGCTTTGCCGCCATTCTGTGCCATGCATTGCTTAGCAACGTATACAAAATAATGTAAAGTCCGCTTGACGTAAAGTAAACAAACCAGTAGATGTATAAATGGCTTCTGAACAATATATCATCACAATGCCTGTATCCAAATAGTCACATCGCAGGATTAGATAATTTATTAAAGATTAAAAAAATAAATATATTATTAAACACTGTATTTTTAAATGAGTTGTACAATGAAGACCATGTTATTTTACATTTGATTGTTCAATTTCTGTTTTTCGGTCTACTTGAATACTGTTACATTCCTCAGAAAACCACTGTTTATTTCATTTAGATTTTTGCTATGTTGATTATTAATTAATTAATTCATTCATTCATTTATTGATTTTCTTTTCGACTCAGTCCCTTTATTAATCTGGGGTCGCCACAGTGGAATGAACCACCAACTTATCCAGCATACGTTTTACACAGCGGATGCCCTTCCAGCTGCAACCCATCAAGGGGAAACCATGCACACTCATTCACACACATATACTACGGGCAATTTTAGCTAACTCAATTCACCTATACCACGTGTCTTTGGACATGTGGGGGAAACCAGAGCACCTGGAGGAAACCCACATGCAAACTCCACACAGAAATGCCAACTGACCCAGTCGACGTCAGAGTGTGCAAAATGACGTATTGGGAGATATTGTTATAGTAATGTTTATCTTTTCATGTAAATCAAATTAAAGACAAAAATTACCAAAGAACCTGAGAATTTTCTGAGAATTTATTTAATACATAGTCTTTTTGTGGTTCCCAGGATCTATAAATAACTGTACTGAGATCTATATCATTACCATGAAATAAAATTACTCATACTGTGAAACTAAATTTTGGTCTTACCGCCCCACCCATAGAGTTGACTGCACTGAAGAGAGGAAAAATAAAAGAAATCTCAAAAGATTGTCTCTTAGTTAGTCATACAGGTTTGGATTTCTCACAGACAAGCCAAACACACACACACTCCCTCCATTTCACCTCTCCCACTATTAATGCACTTGTATAAATAAGACATCTAAAATTGTATGAATACTCATACTACTAAATCTAAATGTAATTTCCTTGCAGAGAACAGAGAGTCTGTGTTTGCCGATATCTGCATCCAATAACCTTGCCTGCATGCTCTGAAAATATTTTGTGAAAGTTCTAAACGTGTTAACAAGGCTGAAAAAAAATGAGCTAGTTAATTCTGTGTAGATCAGGTCAGGATAATCATATTTTTTTCTCCCAGACTGAATAGGTCTACACCTGTTGATGTTTATGCATGAAAGACAATTACTAAAATAATGATTAACATTTTCATACAAGTTGCCTACATATGAATGTTTTTTTTATTATGTTTTTAGGTTAGTTTGAAATTACATTTGTTTAATCAGGCTATTTTTTTTTCCATAGTCCCTAAATGTATGCAAATGCTGGTAATTTGTGGTATTGAAAACATTTTCCCCTGTTTTCTGCCCCACAACACAAATTATACACTTTATTATAATACTACTGCACAATATTGGAAAAAGGTCATCAAAATACATTTGCTTGACAAGCAAAATGAAGACATGTAGGCTAATCTTGTTTTCTAGAAAACTAAATGAAATTTATGTATTTTATTCTTGACGTGTCTGTAAATTAAATATGAAAATAACTTTAGCTTTTCAGTTTAGCTCATTTTAAGCTTCTGAAACTCACCTTGTTCTAATAAGTTTCGCATAAACTGAAAAAAATGATATTATGCTATTTTGCTTTCAAACACAACTTGATTTAACTGTCTTTAAAGACAGAAATATAGATAATGAACTTTCATAAAAAATATTATTATATATAATAATGTGTAATCCAGTGTTTAGGAGCAGAGCTATCCAAACGGGTCTTCTTTTTTTTTTTTTGATAATGTGAGAGATCTGTATATTTAGACTAGGCATGGGACGATAACCGCTTTCAAGGTATACCGCAATTTGGAAAAGTGAAGGTTTTAAAACCGCCAAAACTGCTATACCATTCCTACAGTATTCAATTCAATTCACCTTTATTTGTAAAGCGCTTTTATAATGTAGATTGTGTTAAAGCAGCTTTACATAGAAGATCATAGTAAATTGAAACGGTGTCAGTTAAGTTCAGAGTTTAAGTTCAGTTTAGCTCAGTTCAGTGTGGTTTAATATTCACTACTTAGAGTCCAAACACTGAAGAGAAAATCAAGGGTATATGTAAGATTTTTTTTATTTACATTTTTTGTTGGACAAAAATAACTCCAGCAGAAAATATATTCAAGATGCCATTTTAAATTGTAAAGAAATCTGTGTTTTTGAAACTAATGACGATAGCAGAGGTCAATTATTTATTCTAATAGGGTATATGCTGAAGCATGCTAAAAGGACTTTGAGTTTGCCAGTAACCTGGGTTAAGCGTTTCCGGTCAATTGTATGCCAATGCAAAAATCGGCGCATTTAAGGACAGTTTTCTTTAAAAATCAGCGATCTCCACTAGCTGAGTGATATCTGATATAAAGTGGGTCTCAGATTGTACATGAAGCACTGCATTAAATAACTTTTCCCCTGCCATGTTTTTAAAATATGAGCATTTATTTTAACCCATTATATTCAATGGAGCTTCTGCGCTAGCCTGCCGATTCTGACGGCCGCGTGCGAGATAATAGCTTTTTGTCTCGTTTTACGCTTGAACAATTAAATGAATGCCAAAGTTTATTTAACTGAATGTATTTTACTTACATCACAACATCGATGCTGTAAAAGGAACCGTATAAAATGGAAAAAAACTCACAATAACAGGTCACCGGAAGTTTATTAGTATGGGAAAAATACTAGCTCGGCATATACCTTATTATTTAGCCTGACATGTTTACTTTTCCAAAATATTATAAATCTTTCAAAAAATAAAATATACTGTTTTCAAAGGAGAATTTTTTTTTTGTTTTTTACCCATCATTTAAAAAGAATATATTTTAGAGCAGTAATCACAATACCGTGTTACCATGATATTTTTATCCAAGGTTATCATCCCATCAGAATCTTATACCGGCCCATGCCTAGTATAGAAAAGCCTAAATTTCTAATTTAATTTACATTCTAACATAACATATACAGTGAATTATTAAAATGTAAACAAATGAAAGAATAGAATTTTTAGGAAATAATGTAAATAATTTATGTCATTGTTTTTAAGAATAAAAGAACACATTTGCATTTTACAGAAGAAAGCATAAAAAAAGGACATATGGTTTGCTTATTTACTTTTATTGAGCACCGATTTATGTTTCTTTTTTATTTATAAAAATCACATCAAATTTTATCTTGATGCAGTCTGCAAAAACCTTAGTTTATATGTCATGGAAAGGGTGAGTAAGAAATTTTACATTATGACATCCACCATATTAGGGCTGCACAATATATGATTTCAGCATCGATATCGCAATGCGCAAATCTGCAATAGTCACATTGCAGGATCTCCGGCTATTTCAAGTAAATTTAATCCATTTGGACACAAGAAATGATAAAGACTGACAGTTTAACAAAGATTGTGTTTAAATATTTATACAATGAAGATTACAATGTGTTATTTCACATTTGATTATTAAATATCGGTACCATAATACTCCACCATAAAGCGCTGCTCTATTGTCATCTGTGCTTTATTTTGTATTATTTCTATTTTATATTTTATAATTATGCAGATGCACTCTCCTAACAAAATCATCCCAGTCAATGTAAAATGAATGCTTTCCAAATAGAGTTATCTTGTAAAAATTATATCCATATTGCTATATATATATATATATATATATATATATATATATATATATATATATATATATATATATATATATATATATATATAATATTTAATCAAGAATAAAATACATTAATTTCCTTTAATTTTCTAGAAAACAAGATTAGCCTACATGTCTGCATTTTGCATGTCAAGCAAATGCATTTTGATTAACTTTTTTCTTGTATCACATGTAATAGGATACTCTGATTTGAGACCTTAAGGTCTGAAATTGTGACAAATTAGACAAGTTTTAGACCAGTAAAACCTTGAAATACCAGAACATAAACATCTGATCACTGTTGCAGCACTGTATTTTTCTTTAAAGAATCAGATTAAGAGCATGTTGGTATTGTGAGTCATCTAAACACACAGGGACACATTCTTTAAGGGATTATCTGATGATTATTTTTTGACTGTGATGTGAAAAATGTTGCTCGTCAGTGGCTGCTATTGTGATTTCACTACATAGAATTGGCAAAGAACACTTTTCTGAGATTATATTATTAAAAAGAAAGTCAGAAAGTCCAACTTCACCTTAATCAGAACACACCTCTGTCTAGAATTCAGGTAAAGTTGGTTTTATATTCACAAATTCGTTCAGTGGCAACTTGTGACATGCTCCCTATATTGTTTACCATAGTACTATGAATATTCGGACTGAAATCACATGCAAGTATGACTTAAAGGCAACATTAACACTATTTACTTGACTGAGAACAATGTTGTTCTTTGAGAGTCATTGGCTGCTTATATGATTTCACTATTTAGAAACTGCTAAGAATACTTTTGAAACTACACTATTAATTATTAAGGAGAAAGTCCGAATGTGTGAACATAAAACCACCAACTTTACCTCACCCCTGTCTGGAGCCCCCAGGCTGTTTAGGGGCCAGGTCCAGTCTTAACCACTCAATTACACAAGAATGCAGATGAAGATAAGCATTCCCTTGCAACATATACTTTTATTTAGACATTTAGAGGTATTAACTTCCCATATTAACATTACTTTCGAAATGCAACGCGATAGAAAACGAGCATGACCCCATTAACACACCATAGAGTAAACGGCAGTCTGCAGATCCGCACTAAATCCCTTCGTGTTTTGCTTTACTACCAGCTGTTGTCATTGTGAGGGAGAATCACCCCGAAGTCCAAACTCAGCTGACAGGAATCATAAACGCGACGATGACAGATTGATTTTGACAGCAGCGTTTTTCCCCTCTGGACTTTATGTACTGCACACAGCTAATTCAGCTGCTAGCAACGTCTAGCACACATCTGCTTACAGCCTGGTACAAAACTACTCACATCTAGCGCATTCTTCAGCGGCACATCTTCAGGGAGCTGGGTTTACGAGCAGGGCAAACGGTCATCTATACGAACATCCCGTCAAACGACAGCTGATGCACTGTGGCTAGCAGCAAATCTAGCCGGACAGCTGCTGATGACACCGGTGTCGCTTCGAGGAAGTTTCGGGCGGAAACAGCGGAACCTTCTGCTCACGCACAACACGTTCTGCTGCTGGTTCGGCGTTCGTGAGTTTACAAGTGACAATTATTGTAATTAGTACAATTATATGTTTCTAGTACACATTACAATTACTGAATTGTACGCTTATATGTGTTGAAAACAAACGTGGCAGCTTGCAAAAATGAAAATCTAACAAATTGTGTATAATAAAAAAATGAAAAGTGAAAATATAGCTAACGTTAACAGCATTAGCAAAAAGCAGGATGATGCTAAATTGTATTTGTGAGGTCAGTAATCAGAAACATTATCTAATTCAAAATAAAATCTCATTTAAGCGTAGTGTTAAACCAGAGTCTATAGAAAGACTAACCATTGTTTTATTATACTAAAAGTGTTAACAAAGTTTATTTAGCGTTGATTAAAGACCATTTGTATTATTACATTTTTTTCTATAAATATCATGGTTAAACTACAATACTACAAGCTAATTTGACATGATTGGACTTTTTTCAAATTTTTTGTTTGGTAAAATATTGTTTGGTAAAAAAAAAGTCCTATTGCACAAAGCCTGTTTAGGTTTTTTACCCAGGTAAGTTTGAGTTAACTTTGAGAAAACTCTAAGCTTTTGGGCTCAACAAGGGTTGCTTTTAATCAGATTTTGTCGCCACAGTAATTTATGCTACACAGCTAACCTGGGGTGCGTTTCCGAAAACCATAGTTAGTCCACTAAAGTCGCAAGTTGCATCATTACAAACATAGTTCGTTGATTTGGTGTTTCCCAAATCCATCGTTCCAATGAAAATTCGCAAACTGCATCGCAAACTTGTATGCTTGCGACTACACCTCTAAAGCTGTAGTTAGAAACATAATTCCTGGCTGCATTCCATTTCCAGTTATCCCCCCATGCCCTATTCATTTAGAACATTCTAACATTTAAACGTGGAATTATTATTATTTTTTTTAAGAATTAAAGTCATCTGTCTTAGGTGTAATTTGCTTTCAAAGTATTTTTACAGTTCAGTTTTAGCGATCTTCATGTTTACAATTGCGCTCCCTTCGCAATGCTTTTTGAAAACATTAATATCATTGTGGACACAGCTGTGGCTCATAACGATATAGGTGACCTATTATTTAAAAGCAGAATTTATGTTACGTCTCCGAAGTTTGTGAAATCAAAAAATATAGCATACGTTAATGCTTTTAATTTATAGTAGGTTATTTATTAAGTATCTGTACTGTATATGACATGGGCCTGTTGGTTAGAACATTGCTGCAGTGGTTTGCATGTTTTTGCTAAAACTAATATTGGATTTTTCTTTTTAAATGTGTGTGCGCATAAAACAATATTTTGCACAAATAATTGATGGGGTTTTTCTCTAAAGAAGTTGTTACCACCCCGTTTAGAGCATCATTTTGGGCGTTTTACGTTATAACTAACGTGGTTCAAACAATGGATCTGCGACAGAGAAACTATGGGTTTTGGGAAACACTCATCACTACATTGTTCTTTTCGAAAATGATGCATTATACTATGATAGTTCAGCCGTGAGTTATGTCATTGTTTGGGAAATGCACCCCTGCTCAGGAAGAGGTTTTATTCTGGATTAGAAAACGAAGCGCCTTTTCTTTGTCAAAATTGTCATTCGTTACTAATATTTTATTCATGTCATATGAATTCTAATGATTCATATTGTATTATTATATTAAAGTTTTGACTTGTCAATTAAGTAAATAAGGGCTTTAAATAAAATGAAATACTCACTCACACATAAATTTGCTTAAATAACGCTTTTAAGAATTTAAAAATCTTTTGAGCTGTTTGTGAAACTGTTATAAAAAACCTGTTGATTTGCATTCATATAATATTTGCTTTAAGCATTTTATTATTTTGCCTTCTCAGACTTTTGCTACATAAACAATGTTTATTTCTGTCATGTAACTATTTAAAAACTCTAAATTTCTGACATCCATCCATCCATCCATCTAGTTTCCATCATGTAGCCGGTTCATGTCACACAGATGCTCAGGTGCTCATATTTATAGTTTTGTATTAAGTTAGTTATTTGCAATAAAATCAGGACATGATTGTATACTTGTGATTATGTCTGTGGGAGTTCAGGTGAAATTTTCATTCCGTGACTCCAGCTCATGATCTCGTGCAGACTTCAGCTTCAAATGACACCACTGGTCCAAGGTGACAGATGTTTTTACTTCAATTTTCTACAGTGGACGTAAGTGAAACTCTATTATTTTTTTAAATTTTACAGTTTAGCCGTGAAACCAACAAACCCACATTCCTTCCTTCTTGATTTTTGGTGATTTGCATTTATATTTCCCACATGCACACTTGCAGTGAATTGTAGTCAAAGTGATCATTTGAATACACAAATGATACAACTGTATAATATTACATGTGAACAAGTGGAAATGTTGAATGACATAAAATCCTGTATTATGGTAAATCAGCCTGCAGTGATAGCTAAGTCAGAATTATTGCCCCCCCCCCCCCCATATTAAAAATGATCAAATAAATCAGTTATTAGAAATTAGTTATTAAAACTGTTATGTTTAGTAAGATTACTAAAATTGTCCATTACTTTCTTTGGTACTGGCTTTATTTGTAGATTATGCAGTATCCACACAATGATATCAGTTTGCAAGAGCTCACAGATGCATTACAACAACTTTCATTAGGATGTTCGCCTGGGATTGATAGAATAACAACAGAATTTTATCATCATTTTTGGAACATTTTGGGACATGCTTTTTATGAAGTTGCAAAAGAGTGTTTTGAAAATGGACTTCAAAGAAGCTGCCTAAGAGCAATTTTGTCTCTTACCAAAAAAAGGGGATTTGGCTTTTTTAAAGAACTGGAGACCTGTTTCACTGTTGTGCACTGATTACAAAATTTTTGCAAAATGTTTAGCAAATAGGTTAAAATGTTATTTGGAGATAATTATTCATAGTGATCAGACATATTGTGTACCTGAACGATCTTTTTCTTTTGAGAGATGTGATTGATTTAAGTTTTTTTTTTTTTTAAATATTAATATGAGGCTTTTAGCATTAGATCAGGAAAAAGCCTTTGATCGGGTTGACCATGGTTTCCTTTTCAGTGTTTTGAGTTGTTTTGGTTTTGGTGAAAAGTTTGTTTTTTGATAAAACTGTTATATCGAGATGTTTCTGTGTTGGTAAAGGTGGGAGGAGGGTTAAGTGCCTCAATCCCTGGGAGAATGTGGAATCAGGCAAGCATGTCCACTCTCTAGCCAATTATACAGCATAGCTATTGAGCCACTTTTAAGAAGAACACGACAAAATTTTATTGGCTTTTTAATACCTAATATAAATTGTGATAAGATTGTGTTATCTGCTTATGCTGATGATATAACAGTTTTTATACATGGTGAAGATGATGTTAATAATCTCACAAAAATATAGAGTTGTATGAAAAGGCTTCTACTGCAAAAGATAATTGGAATAAAAGTGAAGCATATGCAGTAGGTCGATGGATGAATAAAAGGCTTCCAGATCTACCAAAAATTGGGAGGGACTGCTGGAGAAGGTGGTGGCTCGATTGTCTAGATGTAAATGGCTATGTCTTAAAAAGGGAGAGTTTTGTTAATCAATAGTCTGGTAGCATCTACACCAGGGGTGCTCAACCCTGTTCCTGAAGATCTACATTCTTGCAGATTTCAGTTGCAACCCATATCAAACACACCTGCCTGTAATTATCAAGTGCTTTTCAGGTCTTAATTAACTGGTTCAGGTGTATTTGATCAGAGAGGGAGCTGAACTCTACAGGACGGTAGATCTCCAGGAACAGGGTTGAGCACCTCTGGCCTACTCTATGGCATAGGAGAATGGTGGTTGAACCACCAGAGGAGTTGGTGGTGTCTATACAAAAGAAACTAGTAGATTTTTCTGGACTGGTCAACATTGGATTTGTGCTGCACAACTGTATTTGCCTAACTGTGAAGGAGCGCAAGGATTGATAGACATCAAGAGTAAAATTCAAGCTTTCAGACTGGTATCAGCCCCAAAACTTTTGTGTAAAAGCAAGTTGTCATGGATTCATGCTTGTGCAATCTTGAGAACAGTAAAGGGGTTGAATTATGATCTGCATCTTTTCTGGATAAAAACTAATGAGATGGTTTTAACAGGGATTACACCCATTTATAAATCAGTGATTCAAACATGGAACAAAACCTTCAAGATTCAAAGAATATTTGACATCCCTAAATACTGGGTGTTGGAGGAACCCCTATTTTATAATACAGTGGTTCATGGCACATTGATATCTTCGAGGAGTGTACAGAAAAATATGATTAAAAGGAACTGTACAAAGTTAATACATCTGGTCACTGTGGATGGATGGAAGTCAGTAGAGGACATAATGGTTTTTACAGGATTGAGATCCCATTGTTTGGCTTCACGATTCTTGGAGGAAATGTGCTCTTTTTTTGCCTGGACAGTATTGAGCGCTTTTATAAAAATAAGATTCGAGTGAAGAAGTTAAAACTCTCCATCTGGTGGTATCTTCGAAATGTGAATTTGGTGTGTTTGAGGAAGAGACTGGACTTTCTAAAACATGGATGGTTGATGGAATGACCAAAAATGTTTTATACATCTTATGTGTTAAGAATGTTCACAAGGACATTCTAACAGGACAGCTATTGAAATGGACTAAAAAGTTTGGACCTAATTTCCCCTTGAGAGATCAGTGGAGAGGTCCTGTATAAGTCTCCTCCTGAGAAAAGAACTGGAGATTTGCAGTCGAGACTTGTTCATGGGGCGATAGCTACAAACAGACATGTGTCTCATCTTAATTCAGCAGTAAGGGGGGAGTGTGTTTTTTGTGGTAATGAAGAGAATGTAGAACATTTGTTTTTAAGTTGTATACAACTGGAAGACCTTTTTAATGTTTTAAAAGATTGGCTTAGAGGTTTTGGTGAAACTTTTTCTGAATGTAAATTTATAGGGGGAGTAAAAGATAATATTTACTCTAATAAATTATGTTATTGGTACAGCAACATTGTCAATTTGGAAAACTAGAAAAAATAGAATATTGGGTGCTGGTGGAATAGATCCAATGAAAATGCTGAAAGGTTTAATCGCAAATAGATTGAAAATTGAATGTACCTTCTATGAATTGGTAGGAGATCTAATAATATTTTGAGAAAAGTGTCTAGGAGGAATTCTGTGTTGTGTTTATGAAGGTCAGCTTGTACTTAACTTATAATAATAATAAGGTAGTTGTTGATAATTTTTATTTGGTTTTATAATTGACTTAAAGATGTTGTGAATGTCTGTGTGTTGAAATATGTTGTAAATGAACATTTAATTGATTGAAAATGTTTTGCTAAAAACTTGCATTTGATAAAGCTGTTTTAAACCTGTTGGCAATTAAGTGCCTGGGAAATGCGACAGTAGAGAACAAAGAGAGACTGTGCCAAACACTAGTTAGTTAAGGCGGCTCTCACTTAGTTCTCCTGCCCCAGACTAGTTTTAGTGCTAAATAATAGTGGGATACTTGTTGTAACGTTAAAAATCCTATTGTTAGTGAACAATATAGTGAAAATTTGACTTTAAGTTCCCTTTGTTATTTCTTCTTTATATATTTGGTTTTGGAGTAGTACGGAGGTGGATGTCACTTTTTGTTTTTCTCCTGTTTCTGGTAGAGGTAAGATAAGATAAGGTAAGATCTTTGTTTTTTTTTTTGTTTTTTATTTTTATTTTATTTTAAGAGTTTAGAAAGTTGCTGCTTCAATCAATTAGATATTTTGTTTGTTGTTTTGGCATTATCCTATCCTGAGTATTTCTGAAACCTACCATTACCCTTGGTCATTTATTATTTGTTAATTTGTAAATAAATGTACTTCTTTTTTTTAATATTGTATTTGGTGTGAGTTATTGTTGGGGTTCTGGGACAGGAGAAGAGTGATTATTGTTGGCTGCCTTGCCCTTTAGTTTTTTTTTTCTTTTTTATTATTTAGTTATATTATTTTCTATTATCAAATTGACCTCTTATTAATTTTAATTTGGCTAAGTTTGTTTCTTTTATTTTTCCCCGTTATGTTATTTTGTTGCGCGTTTACCTGACCCTAGATAGGGGAAGCACTTAACATGGACCAGTGCAATATAAAATTGGGTTTGTGGTCCAGGGTCATAAATATATAACATAACTTCATGGTAAAATGTTTTAAATTAAAGCTGATGGCCTCAGAAATCTGAAATCCCCCTGAAATACCAAAATATTCAAAAGAAGCAAAAACCACCCCCACACACAATAAACCAGACAATATTTGTTATTTCATCAGAACACAACTTTAATCATTTTAGCAGTATAATCATACCTTCGAAAAGATCATAACTTGTGAGATTGTTTTATAAATTATTTCATCAAAGTTGCTTGTAAAAAAATTAAATAGGTTACTCAACTAAATCATCTATAATATTACAATATACCGGTAGTATATAATATTTTTTTTCAGTAGTCATAGTCATAATGTTATCTCTATATGCCTTAAAACCTTTATCTTTTTTTTCTTAAAGTCATTGCTTTGCACGTATACCATCACACAGCATCACAGCCTGCAGGTGCTGAGGTTGTGACCAAGAGGACAGTTCTTGAGATGAAAACCACTCCGTCTCTCAGTATCGATCTCAGCACAAACCAACCAATGATCTCTGACACTTACAAAAGAGGATTTTTTAAAAAAAGGACACCAACTCAGAACACAAGGAAACCTCCAAATCAAACGGAGACAGACATTGTTTAGCATTCTCGTAACGTATTTACAACAGAAAAAAACAACTGAGGTTGAGGGCTGCATAGGTCCACAGGATTCAGAAAGAGGAAAAAAAAGTATTTCTGCTTGCTAAGTGATTACGCAGTGTGGAAATACTACTTACACAACTGGATCAGTACTCGGGAGAGGAAAAAAATGACCATAAAACATGTGCAAGCATAAAATACATCTCCTAGTAGGTTTGGTGGTGTTTAGTGATATTAGCAGGCATCTGTTACATTCAGTCGGGTTGGTCGCTGAGACATACTGTATGGCAGTTGAATACCAACAAACACAGAGGAACGTGTTACAAACATGACAGATCTGCATTTAAGATGTGGTGAATGGAGTTTGCGTCTGACAAGGTGACTGATTCAACCACTGTAGCATTAGACCGATTATTACGAGGCAAACCGTATGATTAAATTGACAACTTGAATCCTTCCTCATTTGTAGAGTGTCATTAAGTATATATACAGCTGTTTTTTTGAGCGAACAAACACATGTATATATGTTATATCTATGATCATGTTATTGTGTGCGTACTTTTCTTGCTAACAAATGTTTAAAGGTAGCAATTGAGCTAATAGTGCTAATCTGTTGTCATTAGCCCACCTCTCTAATCAATCCTACACTGTCAGGTTTAGGTGGAGAATGAATTTGTTTTGCTTGGAGATGAACAGAAAGAACGTCAAAAAATGCAGAGTTATTAACCAACTAATGCGTTCAACAGGAGGGTTTTGTATCTGTTTATGAATTAGCACATCCTCAATGCAATACATTTGGACACACCATCAGGACCATGACACACCAAAGCCTGAACCCAAGCAGTGCATTTTAGGTGAAATGATGGTCTTGCAGACTAACTCAGAGTACTATTGACAAAGCAACATAGTCTCATTTGTTTCCAATGTCAAGCAATGCTAATAAAAGGTTAACTAGTGGAGAGCATGCAGTAGAGCTCAGGTGGAAGCATCTCACATGCAGAAATATTGATTTATATGTTTTAACCAGTCCAATCTCATGAGGAAAAGTAACAATTTTACATTTAGTAAAAAAAACAGTGGCTAATTCATATGAAAACGTATAATTTGTAAAGGCATGTCGATAAAAAAACCCCACCTTTAATTCTAACCCTCAATAGGGGATGAGCAAATCATCAAAATAAAAATTATCAAAATTTAATTGACCCGTTTTAAATTTTGTAATTGAATAACTTTGTTAAAATTAAAACCCATGTAACTACATTACCCTGACATTTCTAAATGTATTTGTTTAATTTTATATTGTTTTTTTATTTAAAACCTACCTTGAATGGTCATAACAATGAAAATAAACCAATGCATTTCAGCATCTGCTACTTTTTTCAATGCTTTTGAATACATTTTTAAAACATGATGACAGACATTCAAAACTTAATTCTAAAATCTCAATTAAAGCTTGGAATGTAAACATGACGTGAAAAAATTCAATTCAGTGCTTATATGATGATATTCTAAAAGGATGGAAAAGAAGCTATTTATTTTAATTTTAAGTTGTTTTAATTTTAAATTATAAGGCTAGAGTAAATATTACATTTACCTTTGAACATTGTTCATTATTAGGGACTTAACTATTGATTTATTTGTCATATTTGATTGATATTTAGGCCGGTTTGAATAACTTGGGCAGAAGATAATTTGATTTATCGATTAATCATCTAGTTAATAATTTAATCCACTGACCACAAGTTTTACTTTGTCCTGTTTATAATTTTTTGCTGCTCATGATCATCCCCTTTGCACACTTCTACCCAACAGCCAAAGCAGCAATACATTATATGAAAGTGCAGACTCAGACCACAAGGGTTTAGAGTGCCATTTGGGATTGGGTTCAAGCCAACGGTTGGCCATCCTCCAATGCTGGGCTGTCGGTAAGTGTCTGTTTTTGTGTTGTGTTCTGTGTTGAATGATGACTACAGCCTATTGAAACCTGCTAAAATGCACAGTTAATTCCTTACATATGCAGGTAGTTATGCCAGTAGCAGGTCAGATATGTATATTTTTATTTATTCATTTTTCTTCAGTTGTCATTATACTATTATTGTATTGTTTGTTCTTGTTCTGATAAAGCACTTTGCGACGTACCATTAAAGGTGCTATAGAGCAGTGTTTCCCAACCCTGTTTCTGAAGGCACACCAACAATACACATTTTCAACCTCTTCCAAATCAACCACACCTGAATCAACTTATCATAACATCAGAAGAGACTCCGACACCTGAAGTTAATGGGTCAGAAAAGGGAGACATCCAAAATACGTACTAATGGTGTGCCTCCAGGAACAGGGTTGGGAAACATTGCTATAGAGAATAAAGTTTATTACTTTTGTTGTGTAATATACAACAGAATACAACATAATCTGCTTTGGTCACCACTTGTTCTCTGAGATCTATGACACCAATGTCAGGCTACTGATTTCTAAGTTATCTCCGCTTGGACGACGATGATGATGCATTTGTGTTGGGGCCATCAATCCCAGTTAGCAAGCGGCACACAGGACATGGGCCACAAGTCAAATGTAGTATTTGGCCTGGATGTTAAAAAACTGATATGTGGACCACATAAGTTTATAAAATCTTGACCCATGTTTAAAATACATTTTAATTAGTTTTGATTAAGTAATCTACCAATCAGGTCACTTTGAGAATTAACTTGGCTGAGACTTGGCCCAAGTATGGTCCATGTTTAGCCCTTGTCTGGTAGCCAGACTTGGTTCTGTCATGTACCATAATTCACAGCGGCATCTGGGCCAAGCAAAAGCTGATTTTGTGGGCCAGAACTGAGTCTGAGAAATTTTGCTATGTGTGATGAGAGCAACTGTGTCAGTCAGTGATTGCTCTGATTGGCTGCTCAGCAATGAAGCAATGAAAGCTAGCGAATAATTCAAGATGGCACAGACAGAAGGCTATCCTAATGTTACATCATCTTACTTATTAATTATATTCAAAACGACATTAGCCTGGAATAAAGAAATAGTAGGCAAGCACTGCTGTATTTTGCGATTTGTATATCTGCAGTCTTAGATTGGGTTTGGCTTTTTGAGTAAGGAACATAGACTATTGATCATTGGTATTATAGGCAATTTATTTATTCCATGCAAATGCAGAATGCATGTATTATGTAAAGCTCAAATGTATTTTGTTGGTTCTAGTTCTTTTATGTCGCCTTGGTGTGTCACGGCCTTTGTACACATTCGAACACCATTATATGGTCTCTCGGTTATGCTATTTTAAATGAACGATGTCCCAGGCATGGCATACAATTGAATATGGCATTTGTAACGTGGAAATAGATTGATGGAAACAAATGACTAATGTCTTTTTTTCTAAGATAGGAGAGATGACAAGATAGGGCTAAAAGCAGTATATTTAAAGGCTTAATATACATAAATGAATCTTAATATTCCCAAATTCAAAAACCCTAAACTCCGAATTAGTGCTCAGAGTACATTTAGTTAAAAATGTAAAAAATATCTGAGCTTCAGAGTATTTGCCGGTTCAGGTTAAATGCTTTTTTTTAATCAGCTAAACCAAACTGCATTATCAGTCTGTGGCAAACAACAAAAATCACTTTGTGCTTTTGACAGCTTGAAAGGTCATCGCTAATGGCAGCTTAAACAGCAAAAGGGCAAATGGATCAATTTCTTTTGATAAAATTAAGGTGTTTAAATCTGCCACAGAGTCAATATTTGGAGTTTAATTGTTCAGCATGGGATAGAGATACATATTAGCCTGAAAGTGCAATTACATTAGCGGCAATCTGCAGACAAAAAAGAAGGTTCGTTATTAATAGTTTAGCGATGCACGAAGCACTGCTTATATAGAGATCACTTCCAAATTAAGCAGCTTAATATTGGTTAACATTGCACATTTAAGTGTTCAAAGCTTAACAAATCTCAATCAGATGACAAATTTGCGAAGAAATGTGCTAAATTTCATGACTATTTTATCCATGAAATTTCCCCCCATCCTAATGCAGACGATCTACAGATCAGGTCATGAAATGTGCGCACTCCACTTTATAACTATGACATGCATTATTATGTTGGCCTGCTTCACACAATGAAAATATGGCTACAAAACACTTTGTTTTTCATTTTTCATTTGAATAAATAAAGCTAGCTCTGATCTATGAAATATGCATGTACACGAATGTCTAACACTGACTATTTATTAGCCATGTCCTATGAGATGGAAACACAGGTGTGAGGCCTGTTAATTAAACAGGTTCACATTGAGGCTGTCTAGAGAAAGTAGTTAAACTCAAGGCTTCGTTTTGTTTGTGTCACAGTGACACATCCTCATTAGAGCATACCTGTAGAAAAAACAAAACAAAACCAAAAACCTAAAATAAATAATAAATCAGCCCTTAACTGTGCCTCTCTTCCTCACAAAGAACCTAATTCCTCAGCCCAGCCACCTGAGACGGGCCTTTGTTCTTCTATCTGGAGACGCGTGATTGAGCTCTCAGACTTCCCGTTGACATGACTATCTTAAGGTTTGTAACAAATTAACGTCATTTTCACTGAGTTATTCATGCCACGTGAATCTCTACATGCAGGAGTGTTTGAACGTGTGTAGAAGATGTGGAAAGCCCTTTACTGTTATACGGAATGATGGATCCTCTCTGGGTGATTGGGGTCAATTTTGTCTGGTGAGCTCCGATTGGCCGCGTTCATGCAGCCCAATAGCAATTTGTACGGTCCTCTTTCAACAACTTGTTTTCAGATCGTTTGGGTTAATTTCTTAAAAATGTTAGCAGCATAGTCTAAACTCTGGTTCTAACATGCAATTAGAGGATATAGGGTAGAGAATATAATATCTTAATATAATAGATAACACTAATGGCGGTAAAACCAATTTGTGGATGTCTTTTTGCAAACAGAAGTCTGGATACCATTAGACATTCCCACAGAGACCTTTTTGAGCCAAGCACTTGATACTTAATGACTGAGCGACAGTACCCAGACTTCCGAATCTACTGACCTGACCTGGCAGGAGGTGACATCGTACCAGCAACAAAAAACATCAAGCTACCTTAATAAGGTTACAGGATCTCAATGGGAGAATCTGAGCTCAAACCTGGGCTTTATATGTCGGGTGTCTTGGTATTTGTCTAGGCAATGGATAAACCCTCGCAATGAATAGAGCAGCATTCAGAGAGTTTGTGATTACAAAGAGAAAGAAGAACATCGAAGTGGACACACGGATGCAAGCACAGGCACACATGCACACGCACTCATCCGTTCGCTCGCTCTGTCTTGACTATTCACTTGGATACTGTACATCTAATTCATCCGTCTCTGCCGATCCCTCCCTACTGCACAAAGACCCAAATGAACAGAAAAGAAACATGAATTAGATCCTGTAGTCATCTAGTGCAACAGAAATCCAAACCATAGACACAGTGTAAAAAACATGGTGCAAGAAAACTCCGCCCCCCATAGAAGCCTCTTTTTAGCAAAGGCTAGTATTGTCCCTTGTTCTTGTTGCTTGATTGGATTCGTCCAGTGTTTGTTTAACTTTAGTAGCATTTGCTTGGTTTGTTTTGATTGCATGTCCACGGTCTCTGTGCCAGAGCTCCCAGCAAGCATCCCACTGTCCGTCCGTCACGTCTCTGGAATCGGCACTGCTAGCGAGTGGCTGTTCCATCATTCCTCATTGGAGGAGCTGGAGGTGAGGTTGAACCCAGTGGGATTGTGGGATGCTGTGAGAGTTGCAACAGTATGGAGAAGGACGAGGACCAGCAGGCAGAGTTTGAGTCTGCTGTTGCACAGTCTAGAGGCTGCTGACGAGGTCAGGGATGTCCCGTGCTGACACGACGGGTGAGTTCTTTTGAGAGTGCCTTTGGAGCTGTTGTCCGCCCTGCTGTCCCATCGGACATCACAGCACTCTGTCTCTGCGTCTGAGGGGTTGTCCTCTTGAAGCCCTGGGACAACAAAAGACATGTTAAAGTTGATGATAAATGGGGGTATTGCACATAAAGGAGACTATTTTGCTTCTTGCAAATATATGATTTGTGTTCATGTTGTTAAAAGGTTTGAAAAACACTAGTAGATAGTTTGCAACAAGAGTTTCAGTTTAAAGGTGTACCTTTTACAATATGTAGAATAATTGTCAGGTGTGCCAGTAGAGGGTGGAGCATTTACAGCTCAATTACTCTGACATTGAAGGTGCAATATGTAAGTTTGACACCTAGTGGTTGAAATATGTATTGCACTCTTGGATCAAATCAAACGCTAGCGCAGGTTGCCAGCTTGAGGACCAACACGAGCAAGTCTGACTATCAAGCCTAAAGGCTAATTTAAGGCTGATTTAAATTGTGTTCTATGTAAAAACAACGGGTCATGATATAAATATTTTTTATACATATATTAAAAGGAGATTTTGTTCTTACCACCACCTGAAATTTATAGTTTAGAAATGGCTTCTTGCAGCTTCGTAACAGAAAACTAACAATGATTACCTCAGGTCACCTCATGTGCTTTATTCAGTGTTAAATGCTAACAATGTGAGTTTGAACGCCATTTTACATGATATTTATTGCCATACTACTGAAAGCAGCAGCAGAAAATTTACCTCAAATCTTGAGAATAAAATTAATCACTTAAAATTGAACTTTAAAACTGTGACGATGCAAGCCAACAAATATCAGTGATTGAACATGTGCATTTAATAACGTTGAAGAGGTTTGATATGTGTTAATTAGATTATAAACCTTACCATTTTATGAGTGAGTGCATATTCTGTGCTTCAGAATGGCTGTATTTAAATTTCTGTTGTGTTTCTTCTGATGCAAACTAGCGTGTTGTTAGGACACCTGGTCACCTAATGTTTACAATTGTAATATTTATATTATTTGCAAATTAATAACCACCTCACTTGGAACTCTGAATCTGTGTCTCATTTTGGAGTATGCTACTGTCCACCGGAGGTCGCATTTCGGTCACGGATGCATACTTTGAGAGCATTCCAGACTGATTGAATAAAATACACGGTTTTTCATGAAGGCAACCCAGGGTGCTGAAATATAATTGGCTAAACCGGCATTGGGTGGGTTAAATGACTAAAACAAAAACAGACATTCCGGCACGTAACGCACACTTTCAAAGTAGAATATCTGACTTCAGCATTGTTTTTCAGATAAACAAGAATGTACACTTAGCATGTTTTTTTTTTTTTTATCAGCAAACATATTATGGCATTTTTATGCTTTAAAAGAGTCAAAAACTTATATACAGCACCTTTAACCCTTTGATGTGTATGATCACACTGGTTTGATCAGTCTTGGCTAATCAGTCCCTGGAGGATTTGATTAGAAGCTATTAGATCGTTGAGTGCGTCACATGATCAGCTGTTAAATTCAAATCTGCTTTCCCACAATGGCTCACGCTGAGCTAGAGAAAAGTGTGTGTGGGACTTGTCAAAAATTATTTTGGAGATTTATTTTTAAACATAAACATTTGGAGAACTATTTTTAAACATAAACTTGTGGATTAGACAAACACAGTTTACTCTGTTCTTCTCTCAGCAAATTTTGTGTAGTTTGAGAGAAGTTGATAAATTAACATGGGTAACACTTATGTATTTAGATGTAATGTATCTTAAATTCAACAAACGGACCATCAAAATAAAGTGTGACCTTAACATGTTGTAAATCCAGCAGCTCTAATCTCTCCACTGCAATGCAGATTAACATGGCAACATCCATCATCATTAACATTACTATTAAGCTGTTTAAAAGATCAAATGCATATTCTTTAACATATATAAAAATTGGAACACCAGATGTTTCATCATATAATTAGGATGTTTGTCAATGAAACAAAAATTACATTCATTGGGCATGAAATAAAAAATACATGTATTGGGCTGTGATGTGTTCCATGATAAAATTGATGTGTCACCATGGAAATGTTAAAGTGATCCGTTCTAAATAATGATCCCATTAAAAAAACTCACATGGGGGATGTGGTCAGTGAGAGTATTAAAAAATGTACATGCGAAAGGGTTAAGCTCCTTATTTACAGTTTAATAACTCCACAGATAGCTGTACTTATAACTAATGTTTTCCCGTTAATTATGAATGATTCATAACTATCATGACTCATTTCATTTAGTCACAAAAAGGTCAAATTATTTCACATTCCAGGATATTAATTGACCTTGACACACAGTGCAGGGGTTCTCCTTATGTATTTCCAGTTTGTCTGCACCCTGTGACATTTTATGACCCAAACTAGCCTTGTTGTGTCATCGAAAGGTCATTATTTTGATTTATTTATCTTGACACAATCATGCAGTTGGCTTTCTTGACAACACTGCCTGCACTGTAAAAAATGCTGGGTTCCACACAATCGATTTGTTCTGGGGCAACATGAAGGAATCAAATTAGCTTATTTATTTTATTTTATTTTATTTTTTTACAAATTGAAGTGGATTGAACTTAAAACAATTAAGTTGTCACCCCAAAAATAACTGTGTTGTTTCAGCTCATTTTAAATAAGCAGTTTGAACAAACAGTAAACGTTATTTTTTGAGTGTGTTAACATTTACGTATGTCTGAAAAAACTAAGGCGGCACGATGGCACAGTGGTTAGCACTGTCGCCTCACAGCAAGAAGGTCGCTGGTTTAAGTCCTGGCTGGGCGAGTTGCCATTTCTGTGTGGAGTTTGCATGTTCTCCCCGTGTTTACGTGGGTGTCTTCAGGGGGCTCCAGTTTTTCCTTACAGTCCAAAGACATGCAGTATAAGTGAACTGGATGAAGTAAATTGGCCGTAGTGTATCTACGGCTAGAAGGTCATCCGCTGCATAAAACACATGCTGAAATAGTTGGCGGTTCATTTCACTGTGGCAACCTTTGAAATAGAGACTAAGCCATAGGAAAATGAATGAATTTATTTATTTTTTTTCATATTTACCAGTTATGTTGAAATTGTCTTAAAAATTTACAATGATGAATGATGAATTTGACTAATAAGTTGCCTAATAACACATTATAAATTATGTTCAAATCTGTTATATCTTTTTTAAAAGCAACTGTATTTAAAGTTTAATAAATTTTAGGGTAAACTAATCCAATAAATCATCTACTTTTCCACTTGACCTTGCCACACATACAGTCAGAATTATTAGCCCCCTGAATTATTAGCCTGAATTATTGTTTATTTTGTTCCCTAATTTCTGTTTAATGGAGAGAAGTTTTATTTCAACACATTTTTAAACATATTAGTTTTAATAACTCATCTCTAATAGCTCATTTCTTTTATCTTTGCCATGATGACAGTAAATAATATTTGATTAGATATTTTTCAAGACACTTCTATACAGCTTAAAGTGACATTTAAAGGCTTAACTAGGTTAATTAGTTTAACTAGACAGGTTAGGGTAATTAGGCTAGTTATTGTATAACGATGGCAAATAAGACTTTCACCAGTAGAAAAAAATATTATAGGAAATACAGTGAACATTTCCTTGCTCTGTAAAACATAATATGGGAAATATTTAAGAGAAAAAAAAAAATCAAAGGGGGGCTAATAATTCTGTATTCAACTGTACATTATTAATGACAGGTGTTTATGGCCATGTTGTGATGATGATGGAGACATATGGTTCTTTATGTTTGAATCTGTATAATAAGTTAACATGGTTTCCGCTACATTCATTCTTCCATGGCGGGGCGCCACACCAAAATTCATTCCGCCACGGCTACATTACAGCTTCTCATTCAAAACATTTAGCCATTTTTTTTTAAATAGTGGGTTATAATCACACCAAGACATATTAAAAGGTAAGTGCATTATAACAGCCAGGGGCGTTGCTAGACATAAAGCTCTACTGGGGCACGTATATATATATATAAAATCGCACAGGAATATCAGTATATTAATATAGGCTTTGCTAAAAGGCTGGTCAAATGTCTTTTTTTACAGAAGCTAAAAGACGCACAAGCTGCGACCATGGTGATGAGTCAACAATCGCATATATTTTGATATGCTATGTAGCGCATATATAGCCTAAATTGTAACCCTTTCAATAGATAGACCTCATCAATGACATATTAAGCATGGACATTTAAAGGATAAGTTATGCTTTGCGCTGTGAGATGCGTCCATGACTTTACACATAAGTAATAATCAAGTGTGTGCAGGTTATGTACCTTATGGAGTCACTTTCTTAATATTGGATATTTATAAAGCATAAAACTCTGTTATGAAACAAACTCTCTTATATCTGCTGGTGCTGCTATTAATACGCAGATCTCGGGTTATGCTGGTGCAGCCGTTAATACACGGTTCAGGTAATCACAAAGCCAGCTCGCCTATATGATGTTTAATTATGGGTGGGTCGCAGGTGGATGAGTTCAATCATTGGTTATGCAGACCACTTTGCCTAAAATATCAAAAAGTTCAAACGCTTTGATTAAACTAAAGCGAAACTGACTGATCAATGGATGTTTGTCGTAAAGATTGATAATATAGGCTGCTCTTTTATTTTTGATCATACAGTTAACAAAGATTCAATATTCAAAACTGAATATTTCACTTTTATTTTATTTATATTACGATTGTATTTAACAGACCAGTTTGTGTTTTGGCCGCGGCATAGCGGACCCTGAGGCACATCGCTTCACCTCAGTTTATTAGTTATTCTGGTTTATTTTGTAAATAACTGACCGACAAAAACTAAGGTACAAATTGTACAAAACAAAATTCGTTCAAAGAATATTTTTCTTCCGACGAAAATATATATAATTAATATATATTTTGTGCGTCTCCATCCGCTACACTGTGCAGTGTTTGTTTCGCTCCACGAGGAAAAAAGGATTTAATTAATGCTCCCATAATTGCTGCTACACAAACCCCTGTGATATATTAGCTACATATTTTTATAAATGTCTTTACACAAAATTACTATATGCTAAAGCCTACTTTAAATAAGTCAAAATATATGCGATTGTTGACTCATCACCGGTCGCAGCATGCGCGTCTGTTACCTTCTGCAAAAAAAAAAAGACATTTGACCAGCCTTTTAGCAAAGCCTATATTAATATACTGATATTCCTGTGCCAGTTTGACACTGTACATTAAACTGAGAATAGTTTAACTACTTCACAATACTCCGTCACCTGAACTCAGCGCGAGGGCGAAGGAGAAAAGTGCAGCGCTGAGGTAAAATCATATTCTCAAGTCATAATCTTTAAAATAATTATAAATTATAAATAAAAGTATTCTTATTATTATACATTATTTTTATATACATATTATTATTCTTATATACATATTATTATTCTTCTAAATAATCTTAAATGTAACTGGAAAACAATGTTAAGACAACTGGAGTGATGCTAAGATCATTTAAGAAATTACTTTTGCATAAATATTAATTTCATTTTAATGAAATTCTATTGACAATTCAAATAAATACAAAAAAAAAAAAAAAAAAAAAAAAAAGATATGTTATAGGATTATCTGTTGTAGACTTGACACATGGCAGATAATTAGGTTTGTTAAGTCTTACCTCCCTGACTCGTCATCCCTCCTTTTTGCTTCATACAAAAAAATCTATCAGGAGGCATGCTTAGTAAGATCACCATCATATTGTTTAAACTTTAGTTTTGTCCAGTTGCAACACAAAAAAAGCTGTTATGCTGGTTTTACAACGCATGAGCAGCGCGTAACAAGCAGGTAGCCGTCTTTTTTGGCGCGCATGTTTACTACCGGGACTCTCAGAGCAGCGCGTGCAAGAGGCGCGCCTGTTCTTTGCGCACAGGCAGAGATGTGTCAGTTTGCTTTTTGATTAAACACATTGCTTTCACCGGCGTTGGTTCGGTTGCACTTAGAGAATAACGTCTTTATTTCGGAATTACCACTCTTAATAAATACACTTGCATATGAAGTAAATCATATCTCAATGCATTTACTGGGGCACTGGAGATTTTTACTGGGGCACGTGCCCCAGTGAATTGGGTCTAGCGATGCCCCTGATAACAGCGCAAACTTTTCTGTAATCGTGGTACTGCTGTGTGTTATTTGTTTAACCCTTCAAGGTGACGTGCTGACTGACTGACTGACAGGTGCGTGATGCGTGAGGCCAGCAAACACGATGTAGCTTTCAGTTATGACGAACACAGTTTCCATAATTATATTTTATTTATAAATAAAGGTCTATGGCTCTGCATACCATGACTTTATCTAACTAGAGTTTATAACCATTTCACTTCACTTCAGGATGCATTAATGCCGCTTTGTAGGTCTATTGGAGACATTAATAAATATTACTGGCAAATCTAATAAATGTTGGAGACATACTTGTTACATAAATGCTCTATATCACACTTCAGCAGCGTTTATTTGAGAGCGCACAAGAAAATCTGCACTCGAGCAGCGTATATTTGTGGGCGCACAAGAAGTTTTGTGCATGAACAGAGGAAATTTTTTTTGCATGCTCGTATTACATGAATGCGATCTCAACTTGTAATACTGTGCTCAGGACATTTGTCAATAAAATAACGCCACAGGTAGTTGGTAGAACTATAGCTGCATCCCAAATCACACACTAATGCACTATTCTACACCATTTTGCAGTATAAATAGTGTAAGTAGGGCGTTCACACTGAAAACTCTACAAATAATAAGTGCACTTTAATTATCCGGATGATGCACTCATTCAACCTGTAAAATGAAGTGTGGAATGATGGACACTTCACGCACTCAGCAGCCGCAGCCTGCTCGTAGTGGAAGGGGCAAAGCTATCGGGCGCATGTGTTGGATAACTTTATTTTGGATTGTGACAGCAAAATTCTCCTACGAGAGTGATTTATAGCGCCTCCTGATGGTGAATGCGGTTTTACTCATGTCAAGTATTATGTGGTAGCTTGGTCATTTATTTCACTAATATGGCAACCATCAAACGTCACTGGGGAAACGGTTTGAACTTCCACTTAGTAAAAAAACATTAGTGTTCGATTTGGGGCAACACTACATACAAATACTATGCTGGTGAGTGTGTAAGTACATAAGTACATAATGCATAAGTGCATAGTGTATAACGTGCCATATGGGATGCAGCTTGTGTAAAAGGCCCAAGAGTCTGCCACCACAGCTGGAAAAAATCCTAGAGGAAACACTGGGTTACATAATAACGCATTTTAAATTGTTCATTCAATCATTCATTTTCTTTTCAGCTTAGTCCCTTTATTAATCCGGGGTCGCCACAGCAGAATGAACCGCCAACTTATCCTGCACATGTTTTATGCAGCGGATGCCCTTCCAGCAGCAACCCATCACTGGGAAACATCCATACACACTCATTCACACTCATACACTACAGACAATTTAGCCTACCCAATTTACTTGTACCGCATGTCTTTGGACTGTGGGGGAAACCGGAGCTGAAATTCATGCAGCTGAGGCTCGAACCAGCGACTTTCTTGCTGTGAGGCGACAGCACTACCTACAGTGCCACTGCGTCACCATTTTAAATTGTTCTAATGTGTTATATCTTTTCATAGGTAACTGTATTTAAAGTTTAAATGGATTATAATATTTGCAGTTTGCTATTTACATCTAAATGAATTATACACGTTACAATGCAATGCATTACACTGCAACTTAATAATTTAAAAAACCTTTACAATGCATAAAGACTACAAGTTGTCATTACTTAAATTCATTGAAATCAGAAGTTGAAGTGTTTTAGAGAATTTCTAAGAAGATTTTTAAGATGATTAAGCTGAAGGGTGAAGGAATGAATGAGTTTTGCTTCATTTTGTAACCTGCATCACGGAAAATGTTTGACACATTGTCTATCAAAAATAAATAAAATAAATAAAAATCATGCTCACGATAGTAGAAGCATAGTCAAGCCATTGCATACATAAATATTGCAGCCCTCTGAATAAATTATTAGTTGTTAAAAAAAAAAAAACGTAACAGTAGTTCACTCAAAAAGGAATGTCTGCATTCTTATTTCAAAAATATCTCATGTGTCCTCCAGGAAAAACTACAGCACATACTACAAAGAATGCCGCAATGACCTGAGGCTGGGTAATTAATTTTGGGGTGAACTAGTCCAATAAATCATCTACTTTTCCACTTGACCTTGCCACGCATACATCATTAATGACAGGTGTTTATGGCCACGTTGTGATGATGATGGAGGCATATGGTGCTGTAAAGTTTAGCACTGCGAGACCGCGTTAAGTGGAGATACTAAAAGCAATTAAAGGCCAGGTAATTAAAGTTTGACCACTCAGCCGGCCAGTGCGCTTGTGCTCTCAATTCCCCATTCATCATCAGTGGGTCTCATTATAGCACAAGCCTGCAGGCCATTGGGAGGCCAAAGCACTCATTCACACTCAGCACTTACAATAGTGCGTGTCCTATATGGCAAGCTGATTTATCACTAAAAAACAACATAAAACAGTAACACTATCTGTTTTCATGCTACTATGCAAAAGCAAATTATATGGAATGAATTTATTTTACCTAATATATATCTGAAAAATATAATAATTGTAGTTAATATGAATTAATGATGAGAGCTGAAAATTGTATTGTATTAAAGTGAACTTTCATTCGTTGTGTCAAACTGTATAAGGACTGAGAAAAAATGATTTCTTAGGGTGCTTTCACACTTGGTTCAATTTCCTGGATCTTACCCAAGTTCTATTGTCCCCCCCTTGCCACCTTCTCGGTTGGTTTGTGTTCACGCTGTCTTTTTGTGTACATCCGCACATCGCAGTCTTCAGCTTTTACTGAGTCTTTTAGTTTTGGACGTACAGAAAGCTACTCGTGTCTATCTTTCTATGTTTTCTAATAAAAACATTACAAATGTTCAGAACATCATGCAATGTCTTCAGAAGCTGTTTTTGGGGGAAACAAGCAGACATTGTCACCGTGTTTGCCCTGCCTTAGTCCCGCTTGTCACCAAGGTACAGTACATGATACACAGACTCACGAATGAACATTATGAAAACGATAGTTAGTTGTACAGTGGCGTTCACTTCCGTTATGTGGTACGATTGCATTCATACCAGAAGTGAACCAGACCAGAGTTCGTGCAAACTCTTTCAGGCGGACTCGGGTACGGTTCATGTGTGTGCACCCGAGTTCAGAAGATAACGTTCACGCTAGCTAAATGTACCGAACTCTGGGTGCGGACCAAAAGTGCTAGTGTGAAAGCACCCTGAGAGTTTTTATCTTGTTTTTAGATAAATATCTAAACAATCTCTAGACAAGTAAAATAATAAATTGGTTTGTTATCAGAAGTCCAAATTAAGTGGGTTTTTCTGTAAAACAAGCAAAATAATCTGCCGAAACTGAAAACAAGATTATTTTACTTACCCCATTGTCAGATTATTATTATATATATATATATATATATATTTTTTAAGGGAAATACATTTAATTTTGACATTATTATTTCTAAAAACTGTTGTAGACAATTCTTCTTGATTTAAGAATGTTTAGATATTTGGACCAGAAACGAGGCAAAAAGTTTAAGTAAGAAACCCATTTTTGATAAGTGAGTTAAAAGAAGTGGAAATAAGAATTTCGGTGTATTAAATGTTTCTGTCTGTATACTACATTTTCTGTCTGTAATTGTGGGTATTTACAGATGTTTCTGTCGTGTTGGCATTTGTAGGTTTGCCGTTCTAGTGAAGAGTTCAGTACTGTTGGTATTGTATATACGGTAACACTTTATTTTAATAGTCCATTTAAGTATTAGTAGACTGTCTGCTTAATATCTGTTGATACTGCTCCATCAACAGACTGACTAAAAGAAACTTTGCTAGTACATGTCAATTTACAATAACCCTAACCCCAACCTAACAGTCTACTTATAATCTAATGAGAATTAGTTGGCATGTAGATGCAATGTATCTTAAATTCAACAAACGGACCATCAAAATAAAGTGTAACCATATATACTGCTTGATTCAGAATTATAATAATGCAAGTGTATAAAAATAGTATCTTTAATAGTTACATTAACACAAGCTATTGCTAACTACCTTTGCTAAATCAATGGCTAAGTCATAAAGATGTGATTAATATAAACTAATCAGTTTTATCAGTACTAGTGCTTACTTTTTAATAATTTTTTTTATTCTTTTCCTATTCTTTAGTAATTGTACTTATTCATTAGCTCCTTACTCGTTAGGTATGGCTACTTGTGCCTATTCATTACTAATTCTTATGAATTAGATACTGATCCATTTATATACTAATAACTATTAAATAGATACTGCAGTACTCAGTCATCATATATGCATAGTAGTTTTTACTAGTACATTACTAGCATTACTACTGGTACTAGTAACTAGCAGCACATATTGTATAAGTTATTCTGTTGTTTAACATGTTAAGTAACATAACATAAGTAATTTAACATATACATATAATATAATGTAACAAATACATTTAAGTAAGCAACAAATTTTATACAGAAATAAGCGTTCATTAAACACTAGTACTTATTTAAAGGATGATATATAATCATTAAATACTTAAGAGATACAGTACTAGTTGTTTATTAAATACTAGTACATATTTACACTAGTATATTTTGTAATTATAGCAACAATTAACATCTTACTAGTTAGATCTGATCTGTTTTTTTTTTACTCGTCTTGTGTTATGACTACTCCAAATGTCCGCAGTAGAGATCAATTTAATTTGTTTACTAGAAAAAAAAATACAACAACTAGAAAAAGTAACAGTAACCTTTTAAAATCAGTGCTAGTATATAATAAATGTGTACTACTGTATATCTACTAGATAGTACAACTATCTTATGACAGGTATTAGTAATTAGTAGTAAATAGTAAGTACTACTACCTAATTCAATTCATCTTTATATCTATAGTGCTTTTCACAATGTAGATTTTGTCAAAGCAGTCTACCTAGTCTACCTAACTTACTAGTCAAAACAGAATTGATAATAGCCCAAGACAAATCCCCATAGAAGCCAATGGCAAAAATTTACATTTGTTTAACACTGACATTTTTACTTGTTACCAAAAACTAGTATCTGATAATAGGTTCCTGTGTCTAATGAATTAATATTAGTATCTAAAAAAATAAGAACTATACCAGTAAATAAAATAAAAAAATCAATAAAGTGCTGGTGTATTTTAAAAAGTACTTTACGAATAAGCACAAGTAGGCATTGACTAAACTAAAGTCTAAAAAGGGAGTAGCATGAAAATAGATACTACTGTAGTATGGTTTATAAAGAGCCCCTATTATGGGTTTTTGAAAATTACCTTCCATGCAGTGTGTAACACAGCTATAAGTGAATGAAAACATTAAGGTGAGGTTTCAACCTGAAAGTACAAAAAAAGTGTAAAAATGATTCACAAGTTTTCGAAACTTTAGGTATTTTGTTGTGAAGTCTGAATAAAACTTTGTCCTGCCCACTTGTTGTGTGCCGTGATGGGTGTTTCATTCCCGACACATGTTGCACACTTTGTAGTCAACCAATCTATGCTGATTAGCATCACGCAAGGGAGTATTTTGAAAAAATTAATCGCTGAACAAATCATATAGGAGTCTTTGGGATAATTAGGTAAAAATAAATGCATATTATAAGACAACAAGTGTTTTTTGAGCTTGCATGCATATCAGCCTGTTATTGGGGACCCCCAAAACCAAACTTTGACTTTTTATAATCCTTAATAGGGGCACTTTAAATGTTGAAAAGGCTTGCCATACTGTATGCCCTCAGCATACCCTGACAAACAGCCATATCTGTATTCTCATACTTATCATCAGCATCCTTATTAAAATCAAATGGAGCATAATTTAAAGATAAATTTGTATTTGTTAATCAACTGAGTCGTCTTGGTGTGTGTAATTGGGACGTGATCCTGTGATCCTTCATTCAATAATGGCACACAATATAAGACAGAATATTGCAGTTTGCAGTTTGTGTTTCAGCCACAAGGTGGAAACAGAGACCAAGTATTGAGTATTACTCAGGGTACTAATGGGAAAATGCTGCCTACATGTTCCAGACCAAGTGTTTGTTAACATCCTGTTTACTCTGATGCCTTCATCTGGTTACCCTTAAGCTTAAATGTATCCTTTGTTGTTTATTATACCACACAATTGTGGTTATGACTCAGTGTCTAATGAGAAAAAAGCAATTTAATCACTGTAGTCTCTAAAGTTCACTTGAATTTAAAATGTTTTTCATAATCAGAAATGACATATAGGAGCCCCGGAAGCTTTGCTTAAAAGGTGACCTTATCCCAAAATTGCTTTTCTTACTAGGATTCTTTGTCTCATTTCTAGTTCAAATATCAAAATATAATTAAATCAAGAAGCATGTTTAAGACATTAAAAAGTTTGACATCCGTCAAAATTATGTGAGTTTTTCCTTATAACAATCTAAATGATCTGCCAGTGGGGTAAGTAAAAAAATCTTATTTCAAACCTACAAAATTATTTTACCTCACTGTGAGAATATCTGTCTTGTTTTAAGGAACTTTATTGTAACTTTATGTAATGTAATGTAATATGTGTATTTATATATCACATTTATCATGTATGGCCATACACCCAAAGCGCTTCACAATCCAGAGAGAGGGGTCTCTCCACACCACCACCAGTGTCATCCACTTGGATGATGCGACAACGGCATCAGTGAGCTCACCACACACCATCTATAGAGGGAGTGGAGGGATTGTGATAGAGCCAGTTCAGTGGATGGGTATAATTGAGAGGCCATGATGGGTAAGGGCCAATAGAGGGAATTTTGTCAGGACATCAGGGTTACACCCCTACTCTTTACGAGAAGTGCCATGAGATTTTTAATATATACAGAGTGTCAGGACCTCGGTTCAACGTCTCATCCGAAAGATGACACCCACTGACAGTATAGTGTCCCCTTCACTATACTGGGGCATTAGGACTCTCACTGACCGCAGGTTGATCTCCCCCTGCTGGCTTCACTAACACCACTTTAAATAAGACTTATCATTTTGAAAAAACAAAACAATATTTTTACATGTCTAGAAAATGCTTCTTGATTCCTTAAAGTCTCCGGGTAAACGTTAGGACACCTGGCACCTGTTACAATACAGACGGCAACAGAGAAATACTGTAGACTGTAACAGACTGTAGGGAGATATCTCTGTAGACGGATGGCATTTCAAGTCACGTTCAGCCTTATAATCTTAAAATGTGAGCAAAGTCAGCTGTTTTATCATCACCTTGAGGGACACACCAGAAGCGCCGCTTCACATTACGCTATAGAAAATCATTCAAACATTATCTCTAAAGTGACGGTGAATTAGTAACGGCTTCTGCTGTTTTAGACTATCCGTGTTAAATTTTTTTTTTTATATGTTAGATAGATAGATAGATAGATAGATAGATAGATAGATAGATAGATAGATAGATAGATAGATAGATAGATAGATAGATAGATAGATAGATAGTAAAGGTGTCATGATTTCAATTTTAAATCGAAATCGATCGATATTCATGCTCATGGTGATTATCGAATCAAAAAATGGAATCGTCGATGCTGCCACGCCCCATGTCACGGCAGCTTGGCTTGAAGTGCTACATGAAGTGCTTGGCAAGTCAACCTACATAACAGCTACAACAAACAGTTGTATGGCAACTGCAGACGCAGAAGACCTGCTGACAGAACTTGAAACCCCTCCTCTTTCACTAAAATCGCCAGTGTGGAAGTACAGTATGTTGGATTTCCAGTGAGTTATGTTGTAACGTACGTGTTGTCAACAACAAAAAAAAAAAAACGTTTTCAAGGTCTGCTATGTACATAAACCACATTTTCCCACCGACAGCACGATTAGCAAGGCAAGGCATCTTCGCAGGCACCACAAAAACATAGATTTATCTGTTAAACCGACAAGTGTAACACAAACTACTTTCCCAACTTCATTTGGAATAAAACTTCTAAGTAACTCAACACTTGCTAAGGCAATTACAAGCTCGGTAGGAGTATTTATAGCCGCGGACATGCGACCTTATACAGTGGTAAAAAACTCCAGTTTTAGGCCTTTAATTAGCGTGCTAGAACCGTGCTATGAAATCCCAAGTAGAGCGCATCTCACAACTGTGGTGATACCCTCCATGTACAATATGTGAAGGAGAAAGTTATTGAAGGTCTTAGCAGTGCACGTTTAGTAGCCTTGACTACAGATTGCTGGACCTCCAGAGCAACACAGAGCTTCATGACTTCATGCGCATAAAGCTCATATATTATTATATTGCATAAAAGTCTTAAAATGGCATAGCTTGTGCTTTCAATTTTTTTTTTAAAATCGAGAATTGAATCGAACCGTGACTTTAGAATCAAAAATGTAATCGAATCGAGGATTTAGAGGATCGTGGCACCCTTAGATAGATAGACAGACAGACAGATAAGATGCGATAAGACTGAGATTAACTGACAGTGCAGTGAAGCACACTAATGACTCCAGTCCACTGAAGGAGAGGAAAGCACTGGTGATTTATTTGTACATGGAAAGGTCAAGCTGCCCACCTGTGCATATAAAACTGGGGCTTCCTCCGTAGATGAGCTCATCATTGTCAGGCAATATGAAGGGGCACCTCTGCTGAACCTCCAGGCAGTACTTCCTGCAGGGGATCCTGTTGCTGCAGTGCATCTGTGTGGTGTGGAAGAACTGGGCACAGAGCCAGTGTTTGTAGACAGTCTGTGGAGAGAGACAAGTGCAGAAGAAGAGCTGTCAGTGCGCAAGCCCGGGTGCCTGTTGCAATCCATTACATCATCAGTATGCCGCTAACAGTCATCGCTTAAGCTCTGCCACCTATGTTCCTTGGCAGCCCTGCAGACTTCGTCATTTCTCTGCATGGATTCTGTGCCAAAACATGCCTCGGCATCATTTTATCTTTTCTATTATGTATATTGTATGTGCATGGAACTTATATAACCACATTTAGCATCACTTTCCATCAATAATAGCAAACCAGCAGTGACCACAGTGTTTATATTCTTTCTGTACTTGTTCATATCTTTCTTTTTTAACCCTTGTGTTCTGTCGGGGATGTTTTCCTCCACTCTGTGGTGATTTTGAGTCTTAACCCTCTACTGCATGGCGTAACCATATGGCAACATGATATTTATGTTCATTTCCCTGCCACTGTTTCTTTAAGACCAACATATATATTTTTTTTGTTGGAAAGAGAAGACCTTAGTGTAGCCAATGATGTGCTTTGGTTAAGTCACATGACATGCAGTGTTTTTCTGTAGCACGATTTCTGACAGTCTTGTGTTAATTGTGAGTAGCTGCTAAATTGCAAATGTAAACGTCAATAAAACCAAAGGATGAAATTATGTCAGATCCACAAAAAATCTGAAACATCAACTCCTGTAAGTTATGATGACATATTCACAACACAATTTTTTTTAAATCAAATTAGTTTTTTTATAAATAGATCAAATGTGTGTGTGTTGCCAAATGGCAACACTCTGCAATAGTGGAACATGCAACGTTGCAATGGGTTAGCTAGCTAGCAAGATCAGCTGTGAACTTTTAAGTTGTAGCAATAACAACATGAATGCTAGTAATATAATGTTGATTAGTCATGTGTTAAAGGGCACCTATGGTGAAAAATTTACTTTTCAAGCTGTTTGGACAGACATGTGTAAGTAGAGTGCATAGACCGTCATATTGGGGTGATATAAACACACACAGTCCTTTTTTTTCAATTTAACAACATAAAAACGGTGGACCAATTGGAGCAGTTTTTAGATCGACCAATTTGATGTAGGAGTGCGGTCCCCCCGCCCACCGAATTGATTGTCAGGCACGCGTCACCTAATCCTCAGTTTGTCATTTCACGTCCACCATTTTCCACGTGTGAGTCAAATCGATGTCACTACAAAAGGAACAACCTTGCTCTATTTTTAGATTAGATTGTTTGAAAGTGCGAGCGCCTTTGCCTCACGTGAGTGTCGCTCCATTGGAAATAAAATAATGAACTTGCCTGCAGGCCCACAACAGAAGCGCCGCTCGGCAACGCGCAACGCCATGTATTTTAGAATTCTAAACATAGGTTTCTATCAGGGTACACACAACGGAGCTTAAAGTCGGTGGCTGTCCGTGGCTGTCCGCGGCGCCCAGCCAGGATTCGGGAAACTTCATGTTTCTGCCGCGCCACAGAGCTCTATCTTAACAGCTTTATTTTAAATAACATGCAAATGTCCGTGTCTGGTGTTCCGTGTTGCGGCTCTAAGCGGGTCATCCAGTGCCTCAGTCAAAGTTAATTCAGTGTGCGTGGTTATTAGTGTCGGTGTACACTCTCGGAACTTTAAACTAGCACACAGATGGCTGAAAAACTATACAAAGACACAAATGACTGTGAACTCTCTGCTTGGTCTGTGTCCGAGGCGTACATGTACGGCTGAATGCTGGTCCTCTTATTCATGCTGCTTGCTTCTCTTTGTCTGCCTGTCTGACTCTGTTGCAAACACAGAGCGGGGGAACACTTGGCTCCGCCCCTTTGTTACGTTTTGTGGGAATTTGAAACTAATTTTCATATGAAGCAACACATCCCTAAAACAGCGAGCTGTGGCCACGCCCCCGAAACGACACCTTATAACACATTATAATAGAAAAATCTGATTTGTGTTTTGAACTGAACCTAAACTGGCACACTCAGAAGAACCATAATATTAATATTAAATCATAAAAAAGGGGTAAACTATGTGCCCTTTAATGGCATTTGCATTATGGATAAAATCTAGTTTTAATGACAATAATTATTTTGAATTGATATCAATACTGGGAACAGTGTATTAGCGAGCACCACCATGTTCTATGGTAAGTGAAAGAAGAAAAGGACAGAACTGGCTCTTCCTGCAGATGAAAATGAGGGTGACATGGGTTTTACTGACCATGAGAATGATGCAGACTGGACATTTGATAGAGACAATTCAGATAAGTTAGCTCAGAGGCAGATAAGACAGGCGTAGTATAGTATATTGTATAATATACATAAACATTGTTAGCTTGTAGCTACATTATTCTGGTGCATCTGGATATACTAGACTTGTTATTTATTTGTTGTAATATTTACTGGAGGAAATATTTATATTTACTGTATGTTGTATACATGATAATACAATATTATGATTGTTTTCCATAATATTCAGCAAAAAATAATGAAATAAATGAAAGCTGTTGGAAAGTGTGTATAAGGTGTTATTTATAGGTTCTGTGTTATAATACTGCTACACCAATTAAGTCATTTCAAACAACAAAATTATTAATTATAAGGAAAGTTTTAAATTTGAAATTTCTAAGTTAGATCCACTGTTGGACGTTGTTGCCATATGGTAACATATCATAAAGTACCTTAAAAGAAGTTTTTTTTTTCAATCTTTTTTACAGCACTTCAAGTTAAGCTATTTTAAGAAAAGAAAAACAGTCAAATATTTTTTTTACAGATGGTAGATGGTTATTTGGCCACAACTTTCTCTATGTTTCAGCAAATAGAATGATTTTTGGTGACAAATCTGTTTTTGACACTTATTTTGAAAACATGCTTTGAAACTCTGGGCAAATTGACTACCCTTTTGCTATGTTGGTAGCTTTTTTTGCCCAATTGACTTCCATTATAATGACATTTTTTGATTGCAAAGTCAATGCACTATAGAAGATATATGATTATTAATTTTTACAGTTGATAATCAGTTGCAGTGCAAAAAAAAATCTTTTCTGGCTTCTATGGAGTATAGTGTTTGTGTGTATGTGAGTGTGTGGGAGTGTAAGAAACACCTTTGCGCAGTTACCTTGATATTTCTGAGAAAATCAAAATAAGCCCCTTAGCTCTCAGAACTTAAACATAGTAAGTGTATTTATGCACACACGCACATGATAATCTGCTGTTTTACTCCATAGAACTGCATATGAAAACTAGAAATTTTCTTGGACAGGCCTATCTAAAGAGGCAGTGGTGCCAACTGATGATCGACAGTAAAAATGACACATTTCTAATTATAATAATAATAATTCATTTTATTTGTTAATGGCACCTTTCTAGACACCCAAGGTCACCTTACAATAAGCATCAACAGCCATGCTAAAACAAATTAAAACAAATAATAAAACATTACTAAACAAGCATTGACCAAACAGGTATAAAAACATTGCGAATATAAAATAATATGATAAAAAATTGTTAAAGGAAAGCCTGCTAAAAAAGATGAGTCTTTAGATGAGATTTAAAAGTGTGAAGAATATCACTATTCTTAGATCTAGGGGAAATGAGTTCCATAGCCGAGGAGCCATAGAGCTAAAAGATCTGTCACACATTGTGCTCAATCTAGTGTGTGGTGGTACCAAGGAGAAGGAGTTGGCTGATCTTAGAGTGCGAGAAGGGATGTAAATATGGAGAAGTTCGGTAAGATGTTGAGGAGCAAGATTATGAAGTGCCTTAAAAGTTAGAAGTAATATGTTAAAATCAATACAAAACTTTACCAGAAGCCAGTGAAGCTGATAGAGGATTGGTGTGACTGCTCGTGAGATTGAGTCCTAGAGATGACACAAGCTGCATGGTTCTGAACCAGTTGGAGATTACGGAGAAATTTGAAAGGAAGCCCAAAAGGAAGTGCATTGCAGTAGTCAAGGTGTAAAGTAACTAATGCGTGGATAAGAATTGCTGTGTTATTGGTTGTGAGAGAAGGGCGGAGATGAGTGAGGATTTGCAGATGGAAATATGCAGTACGTGTAATATTATTGATGTGACCTTCAAATGAGAGTGTACTATCCAAGATGACACCCAAACTCTTTACCTCCACAGAGGGAAGAATTGTGCTGTTATCAATGTCTATTGTAAAATTAACACTTTTAGTGCTGTTGAGAAGTTAGGGCTTCAGTTTTGTCGCTATTTAATTTTAAAAAGTTAGCTGAAAGTTCAACTAAACATCTGCTCAAAGCAAGAGGAAAAGAACTGGATTTAACCTCTTCACAACAGGGAAAATCACCACCAATAAAGAATGCATGCACTCTAAAAACGTTGAGTTATTTATTTAACGCAATGATTGAGTTGAAATATATTTGGTGCTTTGTTGGGTTATTTTTAACTTTTATTGGGTTATTTATTAATAACTCAACAAGTTAAGTAAAATGTTTGGTGCTTTGTTGGGTTATTTTTAACCTTTATTGGTTTATTTATTAATACTCAACAAGTTGGGTCAATTATTTGGTGCTTTGTTGGGTTATTTTTAAACCTTTATTGGGTTATTTATTTAATAACTCAACCAGTTGGGTTAAACATTTTGAATTTCAACAGTCAACTGATTTAACTGACAGAGAACAGCTGTATTATAATGCGTACGTAATGTTGTTTTTGCGTTATAAAGTTTATTCATGCTCTAACGCAATAATATTGTTGTTTTTTTCATCAAATTACCTCTTTGTGTAGTTTTTTTTTATATATCTGTTTCACCAGCACTTTTAAGTATTAATGATACTAACATGCTTTTCACAGCCGATCTTTATTAAAACAAAAACAAAAACATCTGGAACTGAATTGTCTGGAACTTAAAATGTAATGGAAGTGAACCATTTTCAATATTTTTGAAAATTGCATGTTATTTATTTACTCACCCATAATTATAAAATGAATAGTAATACTAGTAATAGTAGCAATAGTAAAACCACAATGGAAAAACAATGGAAATGTGCTAATACCAAATATAATAACATTCAATCAAAATAACCCAATGCATTGGGCTGTATTATATAACCTAATGCATTGGGTTAATATAACCTATATTTGGGAAGGTGCTATAATAACCTATAGTTGGGTTATGTGTTGGGGTATTTTTAACCTAACTATTTTAACTGAGTTATTGTATGCTGTCATGGCTTTGCAATCATTTAAAAATGTCAATATAATGGAAGTCAATGGGGCAAAAAGTGCCACAAACATAGTGAAAGGGTAGTTAAAATGAACAGTACACAAGGGTTAATGAAATATTAGAAAAATAATCAAAGAAATTGCTAATATTTGAGTTCAAATATTTATACATATATACAAATTTGTATTGAACCTTCATACTCACTCACTCACTCACTCACTCACTCACTCACTCACTCAGATTAAACCCTTCCTTTATCAGGGGTCACTTTATCATGTTTTACCAGCAGATGTCCTTACTGCCACAACCTAGCCCTGAGAATACATTGGCTCATGTAAAACCCACAACAAAAAAGAATCTCACAACTAACACAGTGTATGGCCAGCCGTAAATATGGGGGAAAACTGGAGCACCTGGTGGAAAGCCACAAGGATATTAGGAGAACATGAACACAGAACCTTCTTGCAGTGTGCCATCCATGTTAACCGCTGTGCTGAAATCATATTTCTGTTTTGACATTTGAATACATAACAATAAGTAATCTCAAAGTCTCAAAATGCAAGTCACCACTGTTTCAGCTACACATTAACCACATCTTGCATGACCTCAGTATAACGGAGGCCAGCTAGCGAAGTGCTATACAGGTAAACCTCACAACCTAATATGCTGCAACGGCATCTTTAAATATGAGATCAAGGTAACGAATGAAGTGAAATTGGCAGAGCAGGGAGGTCGTTGTCGTCAGGGCAGCCAGAGCGAACTTTGACGCTCTCGCCACCTTCTGTGTGAATGCACAGTTATACAATCTCCACAGCAGCCATTAAACTGGATAAATAATCACGCAAGCAAGCATTTTTGTCATGTTTAACACCAAAACATCCCCTTCTCCATGTGAACATAAATAAATGTCCCCAATCAAACAAGCAAGCAAAAAAAAAAGATATCAAACGACAGCTATTTGCTTTGACTGAATGAAAAGACTGTAATGCATTAACAGTGCTTATATAAAAGGCAGACAAGAATCTCTGGTGAGTTTTTCAGTGGCCATTAGTTACAGCAGAGACAGCGCATGACATCATATCCTCTCGCTCATCAGGAGCCTAATGGAACAATCCTGTACTCGTCTCATGTTTTTTCAAAGACCGAAACAGAGCTAAACAAGTCCAAACAAACATAAACACCTCCTTTCCCGCATCACAACTATTCTGCAAACACGCCACAGACCTGTTGCTGGAATATGTAGCAGTCAGCATGCAGAACTCCTCGACTCCATCTACAACAACAGCTCAGGCAATTATGAGCGCAATGAATCACTGTCTTAAGCACAGTGCCTTTTTCCCGCACACAGCTGTACATCATGTCACGCAGCTGTCCCCAATGAAATATTTATGTGGCGTCACTCGTGTAAACTCTTTAAAAAAAGCACATTTCCTTCCTCAGCCTTGATCCTCCACCGCTTTGGCTCGCCTGTAAGTGCTTATTAGATTTGCAGAGAGCAAACCTCTCAGCGGGCGTTTGCTAATGCCTGTTCATATAATGAATCCCTCCTGAGACAGAGGTAAAGCAGACGTTTGTGGAGGATGACGGATCACAGAGAGAGGTACGACCGCTGCCTCCTGTCTCCTCCCTAGGTCATTTCAGGCAGACCTGATTGACATGCTAAGCAAACAGCTCCTCGGAGGTGAAATGAGCTTTTGTCGGAGTTACCTGAGGACACTGTTGATGCTCTCGAGTCAGTATTGTATTTGACCGATAAAAGAGGAGGAAGAAGACAATGGAAAACGATATTATTAGATATCTAAAATACAGTTCCATTCATTAGCATAATGTCTTGTCCTTGTTGGGAGAACTGCACAAGAAAGGGAAGAGACTGTCTGACCTAATTTATACTTGCATTTTTTAAATGTCTGAAATGTTTTGAGTTTGTCCTCTTTCAACCACATCCAAAGTCAAAATACATACAATAAGTGTGCAATGATGCTAGGTTGATGTATGTTTCCCAGTTGCAGATGATTTTAAAGCTATAGTGCAGGTGATTGGTTGCTGTCGCCTCAGCAGCCAATGAGCTGGGTAGGGTCTGTCTGCGGACTGCAAGACACGGCTTAACATGAAGGGGCCTTAGGGGCATAACTTGTAGTACGCTAGAGGCATAACTTGAGGTTATAAAGACATGTCAAAACTATGTCGTCAGCAAGATGGCGCTGTACATCAGTTATTAACATCTATACCTACCCCACACCTAAACCCAACCATCATCGTTGTTAATGTATACTTCTTCACCACCATCACAGTTATTAACGTCTATACCTACCACAATCCTAAACCCAACCATAGTTATTAATGTCTACACCCTCCCCAAACATAAACCCAACCATAGTTAATAATGTCTACACCAACCCCAAACCCAACCATCACTGTTATTAACGTCTACATCTACCACAACCCTAAAGCCAACAATCATCATTATTATTGTCTACTCCTTCCCAAAACCAAAACCCAACTATAGTTATTAATGTCTACTCTTTCCCCAAACATAAACCCATAAACCCAACCATAGTTATTAATTTCTACACCTAACCCAAACCCAACCATCAGTTATTAACGTCTACACCTACCACAACCCTAAAGCCAACCATCGTTATTAATGTCTACTCCTTCCCCAAACCTAAACCCAACCAGTTATTAATGTCTACACCTAACCCAAACCCAACCATAGTTATTAATGCATACTCCTTCCCCAAACCTAAACCCAACCATAATTATTAATGCATACTCCTTCCCCATACCTAAACCCAACCAGTTATTAATGTCTACCCCTTCCCCAAACCTAAACCCAACCAGTTATTAATGTCTACACCTAACCCAAACACAACCATAGTTATTAATGCATACTCCTTCCCCAAACCTAAACCCAACCATAGTTATTAATGCATACTCCTTCCACAAACCTAAACCTAACCATAGTTATTAATGCATACTACTTCCACAAACCTGAACCCAACCAGTTATTAATGTCCACTCCTTCCCCAAACCTAAACCCAACCATAGTTATTAATGCATACTCCTTCCCCATACCTAAACCCAACCAGTTATTAATGCATACTCCTTCCACAAACCTAAACCTAACCAGTTATTAATGCATACTCCTTCCCCAAACCTAAACCCAACCAGTTATTAATGCATACTCCTTCCCCAAACCTAAACCCAACCAGTTATTAATGCATACTCCTTCCCCAAACCTAAACCCAACCAGTTATTAATGCATACTCCTTCCCCAAACCTAAACCCAACCAGTTATTAATGCATACTCCTTCCCCAAACCTAAACCCAACCAGTTATTAATGTCTACACCTAACCCAAACCAAACCATAGTTATTAATGCATACTCCTTCCCTAAACCTAAACCCAACCATAGTTATTAATGCATACTCCTTCCCCAAACCTAAACCCAACCAGTTATTAATGCATACTCCTTCCCCAAACCTAAACCCAACCAATTAATGTCTACACCTAACCCAAACCCAACCATAGTTATTAATGCATACTCCTTCCCCAAACCTAAACCCAACCATAGTTATTAATGCATACTCCTTCCCCAAACCTAAACCCAACCAGTTATTAATGCATACTCCTTCCCCAAACCTAAACCCAACCAGTTATTAATGCATACTCCTTCCCCAAACCTAAACCCAACCAGTTATTAATGCATACTCCTTCCCCAAACCTAAACCCAACCAGTTATTAATGCATACTCCTTCCCCAAACCTAAACCCAACCAGTTATTAATGCATACTCCTTCCCCAAACCTAAACCCAACCAGTTATTAATGTCTACACCTAACCCAAACCAAACCATAGTTATTAATGCATACTCCTTCCCTAAACCTAAACCCAACCATAGTTATTAATGCATACTCCTTCCCCAAACCTAAACCCAACCAGTTATTAATGCATACTCCTTCCCCAAACCTAAACCCAACCAATTAATGTCTACACCTAACCCAAACCCAACCATAGTTATTAATGCATACTCCTTCCCCAAACCTAAACCCAACCATAGTTATTAATGCATACTCCTTCCCCAAACCTAAACCCAACCATAGTTATTAATGCATACTCCTTCCCCAAACCTAAACCCAACCATAGTTATTAATGTCTACTCTTTCCCCAAACCTAAACCTAACCAGTTATTAATGTCTACACCTAACCCAAACCCAACCATAGTTATTAATGCATACTCCTTCCACAAACCTAAACCCAACCAGTTATTAATGTCTACTCCTTCCCCAAACCTAAACCCAACCATAATTACTAATGTGTACACCTACCACAACCCTAAAGCCAACCATCTTCATTATTAATGTACAGCCATGAGTTGCGGAGGCTTTTATACTTGACATGCTCACATTGTACTGTTATTTGCAGCCACAAGGAGTGACGCCAAGTAGGCTAACTGTCATGACAAAACGGATGAAGAAATCATTCTGAAATTGATTATTAAAAAGATTATCAGTGAGGTTTTGGTTTATTCCATTGGTTGTTGGTTGGATGTACAGTAATTAGATCTCAATGCAAACTAACAATCAATTGTAATAAATCATAGACTGACGTTTCTCCAGAGGAAAAGCTTGGACCAGCCGTCAAAAAAGTTTATTGAGGTCAACAAACACACTGGAATCTCAGTGAATACTTGCTTCACAGACATGAGAAATATGTCCAAATAAAGCTTGAAATCTGTCATTTTAAATGAACCAACTACACTTGAAAACAAATGCTGTTTGGTTTTGTAACCTGTATGAAACAAATGCGAGGTACAGTCCATCCTGTCAAACTCTCATCACATGACAGCAACTACTCAAACACCCTACAAAGTGTAAACAAAGAGTGGCTTTCATTTTTGGAGGAGATTCGACATCAAAACCAAGTGGTGAATTACTTCTGAAGATCAGCGTGATCTGACAATCATTATTCAGAGGAAGATAATGTGTCGTGAAAAACAAAGCTGAAAAAAAGGGTGATTTTGTTTGATTCGAATGCTTAAAAACGAAACTTATGAGACAGTTATTGTTTATTTTTATTGGTGATTACAAATATGTAATGCAATCATAAGCTTGGCAAACAAATGGCCGAGCATACTGCCTGAGAGATGTTTCAAAGATGGCCGCTGAGTGAAATTACTTGTTTTAAAGCAGGGCTCTCAAACTCAATTTACCTGGGGACTGAAGGCACAGTTTGGGTGAGGCTGGGTTTTCAGGTTTTCCACAAGAAAACACAAACACAACACAAAATAAGATGAAAATTAAACAAATTAAGAATTAATAAGAAAATAAATAAATCAGTAATAAATAGTAATAATAAAAAAAAATTATAATAATGGAAAAAATAATGAAAATAATAATAATAATAATGGATAAATAATAATTAAAATAATTATAGTAGTAAAAAATACTACTACTGCTACTACTACTACTAATAATAATAATAGTGAAAATAACAACAACAACAACAACAACAATAATAATAATAATATTTACTGTTCTCCACCATGGAAAAATAAGAAACACTGTGTTGTCATTTGTTTTGACTGCTTTTACATCATATAGAAATACACGTAAAATTAATTGTGTGAGACAATGCAAATATAATGCAAGCAGCGCCATGCAAATGACTCCACAAATAACAGAGCGCCCCTATATGCATCAAGCACAGCCAATGTCCCGCCACCTAGAACCATATACCCCATCATGATTGGTAGGTACGTTTAACTCCGGACACAACACAGTAAAGTGCCATACAAATCAAACTCGCGGGTTGCACTAACATTAAACTTTCAAATTAAGGCGGGGGCCACAAAGTATCAAGTTTGAGACCTCTGCCTTAAAGGCACTTTGGTAATGGCCAGGATTTGAGAATATTAAGTGACTGGAAAAACTTGGTATATGTCAACATTTGTTACATTAATACTAGTATTTGTGCATTTATAAATACTAAAGTTAACTAATAAGCAGCTTTGAATGCTGCTATCAGTAATTGTATTTGTTTTCGAGGGGTATGGAAACAATAAAGAAAAAAAAGCACAATTTTTGAAAAAGTATACCATTATTACTTCCTTGTAAAAAAAAAAAAAGGGAAGGACATTTAGTACATTAAAGCAGTACATAATGTATACTTCAAGTACTTGTCATTCATGCTATTATGTCCTGTATATTAAATTTAGCTTATGAATAAATCATTATGTTCAGTTGCACACTATAGTTTTGCAGTGGTATTGAAATACATGTATAAGCATTCTGAAGCTGCACCAGTAATGGACTTGGTGCTGTGACAACCATAGTAAAAAAGTGACGGGTGAAGTGTTATGACAGTGACAGACAGTTTTAGAAGTGTAGCAGTGCGGTATGATGATAGCTTCAGCCAGTCATGCTCACTTAAGATGTTCACACACACACATGCACACACACACGAGCAGGGCCCTGGAGACTATGAACATGGAGACGTGCTGGTGGCATTTGGAGTTGGCACATGATGACATTAATCCAGAGCTCATTTGCAGTGCTAGTAAGGCAGGCCTCCTTGTTCTGACAGAAAGAGAGAGAGAGGAGAAGCTAATTCCTGCAGACATTGCTCGTTTTACACACATGAAGCCTGGACAACTGTCACATCTTTATTCTGGACTCTTAATCTGTCCAGTCAACATGAATATTTCCTATCACAATCTTTACAGTACATGCTTGGTCTTATCTGAATATAAAACAACCCATGACAACTATGAAAAATAAGGCTTTTCATGGATTGTAAACATTCAGACACGGGCTAGAGTCAATTAAAAATTTTTTTGCACATCGGTTGAGAACATTTCCATAAAAAAGTTTAAGGTTAGAATGACTTTTTGTTTTATCTTTTGCATTTTTAAAGCAGTCTTAGTCTAATTCTTTACGAAATATTGCTTCCATCGCTGAATAAAAAAATAAATGTCACTTTTCTGACATAATTTGCTACAATTATTAGTTTATATACAGTAGTCACCATTCGAAGTGGTTCAAAACATGCAAACGAAAACTAAAACCATTAAACAACACTAATTCAGGAGAATTTTGAACAACATTTTTGATCCATTTTTGACTGTATATTCGATATATAAATGCCACCCAATATAGCAAGTTTATATTTTAGTAACAAATCAAAAATTGGGATAATTGCAAAGTATAAATGTCAATTTTGAGGGGACAAGAAGCAAGTTTACTGTATATATTGAATTTTCGACTGTATTACAATTTAAACTGAAAGTTTCTTTTCTCTTTTTTTTTTAGGAAAATAATTGCATTGTAAGGTATAATCTTAGAATTGTGAAGTATAAAATCTAAATGGCCAGAAATAAGTGAATTAGTCTTTAATTTCTGATTCTTTAATTTCTAAGATATTAGGTCAAAAATTTTCAAGTATCTTGGGGTTTGTTTACGAGTGAGGGAAGGATGGAACATGAAATTGACAGATTGGTGCAGTGGCAGCATTAATGCAATCGATGTACCAGTCCGTTGTGGTGAAAAAGGAGCTGAGCCGAAAGGCAAAGCTCTTGATTTACCAGTCAATCTCTATGTTCTTACTCTCACCTATGGTCATGAGCTTTGGGTCATGACCGAAAGGACAAGAACTCGGATACAGGCGGCCGAAATGAGTTTCCTTTCCAAGGTGGCAGGGCACATCCTTATAGGGTGAGGAGCTCTGTCACCTGGGACAAGCTCGGAGTAGAGCCGCTGCTCCTCCACATTAAGAGAAGCCAGCTAAGGTGGCTTGGGCATCTGTTTTGGATGCCTCCTGGACGCCTACCTAGGGAAATGGAGTAATATGCAGTGTTGGGGGAATCGCATTACAAGTAACGCGAGATACGTAATAATATTACGTTTCTAAGTAGGGCCACACGAAATCTGCACATACAGATTTCCACAGATTTTTAGCCCATCATTGAGTCTATTTATTTATTTGTGTCCATGTGTGTAAATTTATATTTATTCAGTTTTTTTATTAATTTCAGTAATAATATTGACTAATATGAATATGCTTATATGATTTATTTACAATACAGTTTAAAATGTAACATTTTAGTATTTTAGTAAATATATTTTATGAGAGACTTGATTTGTTTACCAAATAAGTGGATCTAATTGGATTTGCATTGTAAACATTAAATACAAGTTAAAAAGGTATTATTTTTAATTTCATATATTAAGTTCTAGTTATGATACTTACAAAAGCGTTCCGCATAAATCCGCAGATTTTTTTTTACAAAATTCTGTGCAGAAATAGCAAAAAATGTCCGCAGATTCTGTCTGGCCTTAGTAATGAGTAAAGTAACAGATTACTTTTCAAAAATAAGTAATAATATTTGATGCATCTAAACAGTCTGGGTTAATGTTTGTAAAGACATCTTCTTGTCCAAAACTTTTAATGCTTCCAAACTGTTTGCTGCAATTACAAAAAGCGCCCATGTCTTGAGATTTACTTTCTATGTGCAACTTAATTGCACAGGAATCACAGGACTGATTTTTCTAATCCCCATAGACAGGAAAAAAATAAAGTAGTGACTGCAGGTTGAAGGAAAGTAGTGGAGTAAAAGTACTGATACTGCACTAAAAATGTACTCAAGGGAAAGTAAAAGTACACATTTTTAAAACTACTTTGTAGATTACAATTCCTGAGAAAAACTACTCAATTACAGTAATTTGAGTATTTGTAATTTACACTATTTATACTACAAAATGACATAGAATAGTGCAGAAGTATGCAATTTGGGATGCACCTAGTGATTGGGGGCCCTAAGCAATTCCAGGTATGGGGCCCAAGCACTGAAACTCAAAACATTCTCTATCTCTATAAATGTCCTTTTTCTCTGTAGATTCAGTTTTTTTTTTTTTTTTTTTTTTTTTTTTTTTTGTTAAAAAAAACTGCATGTTAAATATATTTTAATATATAGTTAATATAATACATTTAAATAAATAAATTAACAATTAAAAAAAAACATTAGTAGTTGCATTAGTAGTACGGAAGGAAAGTTCCACTATTCCTGAGAGCTGCCAGTTTTGAAAAGAAGTAATAACATTAAAATCTTGGTTATTGACAGATTTTACAACAGATGATAGAACATTTATAAAAGAACTTTGATTAATTTAGGCTTCTTGGCATTCGTTGAGATCCCTAATTCCCCGGGGCCCTTAGCAGCTGCTTACCTCACAAATAGAATAATACACCTATTAATACACCTTAAAAACAAATACACCTATAAAACAACTTCTTCTTATGTAATATATTACAGAACAACCTCTTTCACTGTTTTGTCTAACATTCCTGAAAGCTCTTTCAGCTGCTGAATATGTTTTATTGAGGCACAAGTTCAGCATGACCCCTGAATCTCTGCTGTCCGGCGCTCCATTAGAGACGTGATGAGGGGTGAGTCCTCTCCGATGAGTATAAATGCATTATCGCTGCTAAACACAACCTGAAGCTGCATCACGGCTGTGCAGTCTGCTGCTGAATGTGCTGAAGGACGCTGCGCTAAAAGGCCCATTTATGTTTCTAATAGCTGGTTAAATCTGCTTCTATAAACTTGTGCCATTATGACCTGAATATCTGCCTCACTGCTGTATCTGAATGGCTAATTTAATTTATCATTTTTAAAGTTTAATCAGTCAGTTAATCTGATGTCAGCGAACTCATTTTATCAGATGGTATGATGTGTATTTTTCAGTCTTTTGTCATTACTTTTAACCGTTTTTGTGGCCAGCAGATGGAGCTAGCATGCTAAGCTAAAGCATGGCAGATTCCCGCACTCAGCACTAACTCATTCACTATACGAGAGGGGGTTACAGTATCTGTAGCATTTCATTCATGTCAATGACAAAGTAACACAACCACCTGGAAGTAGGTCGATTGAAATGCGCCATCTTTTCTCATGGGTGCACAGTACTGCAGCCATTGTTTTGAGTCATTTGACTGAACTTAAATGATAACTGATAGTGATATGACTGATGTAGTATGACATTCAAACTAACTGGTAATAGTTGTATTGTTTCATTGAGCTCTAAAAGTCTTTTAAGGCTACTTTCGGCATGATAAGATATTTAATAAATGTGGTGAAGATATTAGAGATGATGATTCAGAATAATGATTCATCAGACCTTTTGATTCTGTTTTCCAAACATATTCATTCAGTGATTTTATTTATTTATTTTTTGGCCTTATTTTCACTTGGTATTAATATGAATTCATATGTGATTTGTACTACTGTATTAATAAACCCATATTACCATATGCAACTTAAAGGAACAGTTTACCCAAAAAAAAAAGTCTAAATGATACCTGATATTGATCAAATCTGATATTAATACCTGATATTGATCTAGTATAGCAGCCAAAACAACTGATAATAGTTATATTCAGTCATTGAGCTCTAAAAGTCTTTTTATGCTACTTTTGTCACAATAAGAGGCAGTTTTTCTGTATTATATGGGGTGAATATTTAATATTAGAAGAGATGATTCAGAATCATGATTCATCAGACCTTTTGATCCTGTTTTCCCAAACAGATTTATTATGTGATTCTTTCTTTAGGTTACAAAATTACAACAACTGGGATCTGGAGTGTTGGCCTTGTTTTCACTTAGTATTAACATTAATTCAAATGTGATTTGTACTACTATATTAATGAACCCATGTTACCATATGCGACTAAATGATAACTGATATTGATCAAAATCATCTAGTATAGCAGCCAAAACAATTGCTAATAGTTATATTATGTCATTGAGCTCCAAAAGTCTTTTTTTAAGCTACTTTTGTCATGATATGAGGCAGTTTTTCTGCATTATATGTGCTGAAGATACGAATACTAATATTAGAGGTGATGATTTAGAATTATGATTCATCAGAGCTTCTGATCATGTTTTCCAAACAGAATCTTTCTGTGATTCTTTCTATAGGTGACAAAATTACAACTGGAAACCAGTGTGTGTCTTCTTGGCCTTGTTTTCACTTGGTATTAACAAGCATTCAAATGTAATTTATAGTACTGTATACATAAACCCATATTACTGTATAGGAATAAAGGAAAAGTAAAAATTGTAGTACAGCAGCCAAAACAACTGGTAATTGTTGTATTGTCTCACTGAGCTCCAAAAATCTTTTTTTAGGATAATTTTAGTGTGGTATGAGACCGTTTTTCTGCATTATACAGTTGAAGTCAGAATTATTAGCCCGCCTTAAAATTTTTTTTTTTTCTTTTATTATTTCCCTATGATGTTTAACGGAGCAAGGACAAGTTCACAGTACAACTTATTGGTTTTATTTTGGCTAGAATAAAAGCAGTTTTAATTTTTTAAATACCATTTTAAGGTCAAAATTATTAGCCCCATTAAGTTATTTTTAGTCTACAGAACAAACCATCGTTATACAATAACTTGCCTAATTACACTAACTTGCTTAGTTAACCTAATTAAACTAGTTAGGGCTTTAAATGTCACTTTAAGCTGTATAGAAGCGTCTTGAAAAATATCTAGTAAAATATTATTTACTGTCATCATGGCAAAGATAAAATAAATCAGTTATTAGAAATGAGTTATCAAAACTATTATGTTTATGTTTCTTTTCTAATGCCTTTTGCATTGCCACAGCTAATTTATAACAGGCACACATGCAACAACATTGCATTGTTAAAAAGCCAAACAGTATTAGCTCAGTACACCAACCATCCAGAATGAGGCAAACACACTGGTAACAATAATAAATAATAATAAATGTCACTTTATGCCATATAGAAGCGTCTTGAAAAATATCTAGTAAAATATTATGTACTGTCATCATGGCAAAGATAAAATAAATCAGTTATTAGAAATTAGTTTTTAAAACTATTATGTTTAGTAATGTGTAGAAAAATCTCTCCCCGTTAAACAGAAATTGGAGAAAAAAAATAAACAGGGGGGCTAATAATTCAGGGGGGCTAATAATTCTGACTTCAACTTTATGTGGTAAAGATGCATTGTGCATCACAATATGTCGTTTCAAACTATTAAAATGTCAAAATGTTAAACCATACAGTTGAATTTGCAGAGATAAACGCAGAGATCAATGCCTTATAATGATTGTCATAACCGGTAATAAACTAAAAACTAAAAAAATAGTGAAATACAGCACCTGAAAATTAGTAGGTTAAATTAGTAAATTAGTTTTAGTATTTTGCAGTTCACAAGTGTTTTCTATTTATTTGCGGTTGTGAATTGCAATTTGGGACCTTGATCTCTGCTCTGTTTTCTGATGTTGAAAATTGACTTTTTTTGACATTTTAGTAGTTTGAAATAATATAATGTATAAGAAATAATATATACATCTGTATAATAACAGAAAATGTACTGGCAGTTTATTACAAGGCCTTTGTAGCGTAATATACAACATCAACCCAGACAATCTATCACTTTAAACAATCAAAATGTTAATAAAAATAACTTTTCAAACTTCTCAAGGATAAAAGTTGTTGGAAGGTACCATAATGCAATTCAACACCATAAATAAATGGGGGAAAATAAAAACATGAATCACAAAACGCAGAAAGCTGCTTATTTAGTGTTATTTTTTACATGGTACACTTCACAAAAATCTAGGCCGAGGCACATATTTTTAATGAATCTGGACTGAATTAGTCAGTGTACCAAAGTGCACAAGAAGCATTTGTTTCGGGGCTAAAATTACAAGAGTAAAGCTCGCTTCAAAATGTAGATGTGATGGGGAAAACGGCAGAAGCGCAGCCGGAATCAAGGGCAGTTTGTGAAGCAGAGCTTCGTCACTTTTCTTGCTCCCAGGCGTCAGCAGACAGAGGATGGTGTGATCTCATTAGTATGAAGAGCGGAGGGAGAATCTGTACTGTCTCTGCCCTACTTACCTAAACCCTCCACTGCCTGCGCACAGACCTGCCTGAACCTGCTGCATCCAACACTGCTTCTGCTCACATGATGAATGACCATCCAGAGAAGGAGATAGAGGAACATTTCCATCTTACATAAGCAGACTTTGCCCTTCCTTTCCCTGCAGCAGTTATATAGTAGCATCAGTAACACTTTTAAAAAATAGTCCATTAGTTCATGTATTTACTAGCATTAACAAATAATTAGTAATACATTTCTTACAGTATTTATTCATCTTTATTAACACTAGTTCATGTTAACTCAGAGTCAAAGTGCATTAACTAATGTTATCGAGCACAACTTTAGATTTGAGTAATGTATTAACTAATATGACTGACTGACTGACAATAACTGACTGACTGACTCACAATAACTGACTGACTGACCGATTGACTGACCCACCCTTTTCCTTCCCTAAACCCAACCAATAGTGTTTTCAAAAGCACAGGGGTGACCCCTGATAAAAAAGGGACTAAGTCGAATGAAAATGAATGAATGAATATTAAGAAATTATATTATAGAACATTAATTACATTATAATGATAAATATAAATAAAATAGAGGCAATTTATAGAGCCTAATAGAGCCTTCCTTCTTTTATTCCTTTTTTTTTTTTAAATCCTTTCTAAAGTCATTTCCCTTCATTTCTCTTTCTTTCTTTCTTTCTTTCTTTCTTTCTTTCTTTCTTTCTTTCTTTCTTTCTTTCTTTCTTTCTTTCTTTCTTTCTTTTCTTCTTTCTTTCTTTCTTTCTTCTTTCTTTTCTCTTTCTTTCTTTCTTTCTTTCTTCTTTCTTTCTTTCTTTT
>NC_079443.1:15906517-15961517 GCF_903798145.1 Danio aesculapii
GCCAGCGTTTCACCTGGAGCACACGACACGCTGAGGACAGCAGATGACCCAGGCCTTTTTTGCTTCCCTCAGTCTGGCCGGTGATAAAGAAAGACGTCTGATATGCCATGTAAATAATATTATCAACAGGCAGTCCTTACTACATGCTGCACAGCTTATTAAATATTAAAAAACACAAGTCAGACCAAATCATATTCAGACAGAGCTGAAGAGAAGCAGGCACTTCTTTGTATGCTAATGCTAGCAAGATCAGGAAAATGAAAGAGAGTTTTAGTTTGGAGCTGAACTTGTTTATTAGCTTCTGTTCTGTCAGAACTTGACTAAAGAAACCCAAACTTGTTATTCCTACATTACTGAAAAAAATGATTCATTGGATTTACTAAATTGCAAACAATTTATATGCGCGGAAATTACACAAATTAAATTTAGTAATGTTCAACTTAATTTGTTTAAATTTAGCCCATATACATTGTTTGCAACCACTTACTTTAATAAAATTTAGTAAATCTAATGAACCTTTTTTTTCAGCATACTAATAAAGTCTATTCATGTAAACAACAATAAATAAGTTGTCATACATATTGACTAATATAAATCATATAAATCAAATATGATCAAATATATAAATATCATAAATAAAAATCAAATAATAAAAATCAAATATATAAATCAAATATTTATATATAGTATATCCATAGACAACTTACTATAGCAGTGACTTATTTTATGTCTCCAATAAAATGACAAAATATCGGTGATATAGGTAATGTGCCTTTAATGATGGGTCAGGTGGCAACTTAAATGAAGTTCCATATGCAGTTTTATTTTGAGAGAATGGTCAGCAGGCAGGGGTCAAAACATTAATAGTTAGGAAATAGAGGAAATCCAAAAAGAGTAATCCAGGAGACAGGCAAATGTGAGGGTAGCCAGAAAACTATCCCAATCTAAAAATCAAAAACCAGACAGAGCAAAACAAGGAACATGAAACAATAGAGCATAGATTGAGTGTGTCTGTGATGCTTAAATAGTCCAAGTAATCAGTGAGGATGATCTGCAGCTGAGGGGTGATCTAGAACTGGTGTGTGAGTGCCAGGCATGATGGGATTTGTAGTTTGGTAAAGTGGCTGATGTGCAGTTCTCCAGCGATCTGCAAACACTAGATTGTTGGTGATCATAACAGTCACTAATATGATTCAGCCTACGGATGTATACACATACACAATATCACACGAGTAGCAATGCGATATGGCTGTATATTGGAATCCGTTGGCTTGAAGCGTTGCGTTGTCCCACCAGTGAAAATATACAGCCATATCGCTCTGCTACAAGTATAATATTGTTTGACAACAGTTTAATGACATAATCGTGTATATAAAAAAGGAAAATCAAACACGGAGAGTATCAAAAATCCCTTTGTACGAGAAACTACTTTCTTCTGCTATTCATTCACATCTGCAGCTGACGTCAGAACAGCAGAAACCATTGCTTAAAAACATGTCACTTTAGAGCTAGTATTTGGATGATTCTCTAGCGTAATGTCTAAAGTGATGACAAAACAGGTGATTTTGCTCACATTTTAAGATTATAAGGCTGAACGGCATGAAATGCCATCAGTCTACAAAGATTTCCCAGCATTTCTCTGTGGCAATTGAGAGATCACAATAATTAACCCTGAAAAAGCCAATACAAAGCAAACACTAGAAGATTACTGTGGTTTAAATATAGCGCAACAACATACAAAAGAGAGAGAGTTTTTCACCCGTAAGGACTTATTATGCAGTCTCTGTCACCATCTTATGGTGCTACCTTCTTTGCTCTGCTCAGTATGCGCTGAATCTCTCAAAATTATAAATATTTAAAATAGGCACTGTCTTTATAAATAAACTGCATAGTTGCAATCTCAACAACTACATTCTCAATTTAAAAAGCCTTAAAAGTACATTGTTGTCCAACAGCTGCAATATTCGTCAAACTGTAGTGAGTCTGTTGATCTGCTGTCACTTTATATGGGCGGAGTAATACACAAAGTTGAAGAGGCTCTACGAGTGCTGTTATTGCAGAATATCACGACTATCAAATTGTATGTTGTATGTTGTACAACCAGAACTGTTTATGTATATGTGTGTGTGTGTATATATATATATATATATATATATATATATATATATATATATATCTCATGCTTATTATTGAAAAATTGACAATCAAATTCTTTTTTTTCACCTTAGAGTATATAAAAATGCAACCTGCAATATTTTTAAAGAAATTAATATATAAAAAGGGCACAACATTTTCTTATTAATGAAGATGTGTCAACAGTTATGTTACTGTAATCATACTATGCCATTGACAATATAGCAAGTGGTCAGAGAATAAGAAAAAGCAAAAACAGTGTGTACATTTTAAAATGTGCTGATAGTGTTGTGGTTTGTGCTGCATTCACTGATTAAATCCCATTATTATGTATTACCACACTCAGTCATTCAAACGCAGTGTGAGCATTTTCATTGTGGCTATGTTGTGATTAGGTTAACAAAAGTATATTAAATTGCAATTCATTCCTGCTCGCTCCGACTTGTTTGCTCTGGGTTATATTGTGCTAGGTTATCTGTATTAGGTTTATTGTACTAGTAGCACTTGTTTGTATTCATACAGGAAGCACTTCGTTCCAGATTACACACTCGCCATCTGTTGATCTCTGTCGGTCTCATATGGACGACTAAAGCACTTTTCTGAGTCGCCCTGGGTAAAAGCGTCTGCTAAATGATTTAAATGTGAGTGTAATGTGAAATTGACACCATATGTATGATTTGAGCGTTCAGATATATGCATTTTTTCCATCTGTGCTTGTATATGATGACTTTTGCTGGCAAGCCCTACTAAAAAAAACAGACTGTGTAGTGTTTTAGAGCTGTGGGTCTCTGGTGTTTCAGGTATTGAGCAGATTTCTTCTGCACCAGTGAACACACCGGTCACACAGGACATATTTGGGCTCAACATGTGGACTGAATGGAATGGGATAGACAATTCGGCTCACTGGAAAAAAAAGGGCTTCTGCTTACATTTGTTTGGTAAACATATAGATATAATTTATAGCAGTTTATAGATTATATGAAATCTGAGTAACATGCTTTAAAACACCAGTAACTGTAACAAATTATGATTACAGGGGCAGCTTATCCAACAATCTTTTTGATTTAGTGGCTAATTTGTGTGAATTTGTGTAATCTCATTTGTAGATTTTGTACCCAAAACATAACTATTTTATGTATTGGTGGAAAAAAGTGGCTAATATGTAGATTTTCATGCAAATTAAATTGTATGAATATGTGCAAATGTTCTCACAAGTAAACAACCATTTTATTTATTGACACAAATGTGGCTAACTGATACAAATTTACACATTTTCATGCAAACTATTTTACTTATTGGTGAAAAACATGCCATGAGTCATGGCTTCATAAAACATAACAACAGACATTCAAAGCTCAATTCTGAAATTTCAAAAGAAGCTTCGAATACAAAAGTTAAAAGTTGGTACACGTTGCATACTTCATGTACTTCGCATACTATGGGTAATAGTTGTTTTAGACGTAAATCAGGATCATACTTAAGCCTTGTGTCCTGTTCAAATTGACTACCTTTTCATTATGTTGGTGGCTGTTTTTGCTCCAATGACTTCCATTATAATGACATTGTATTGCAAAGCCATGACACCAAATAGCCATGCGTTCTTTATATTTTGTAATTTTCCTTGTTGGGTAGAGATAAAACTTAAAATGTTTACTGTTGATCATCAGTTAGCACCATTAAGCCTTTAGATAGGCCTGAGCAAAAAAGTTTTTGACTTTTATATAGAGTTTTATGGCGTAAAACAACAAATTATAGTGTGCTTGCATAAATACACTTACTATGTATGTTCTGAGTGCTGAGCTGCTTATTTTTAATTTTCTCAAACATATCAAAGTAAGTGCGCAAAGGTCTCTCCTACACTTATAGGGCTCTATTTTAAGGGTGTGTCCAAATCTACTTTTTCTATTTTAAGGATGGAAAAATACAATTTGCGCTGCGGTGCATGGTCTAACAAGGGTTGTGCTTATTCTCTTAATGAGTTATGGGTATGTTTTGAGAATAAACCAATCAGAGTCTCATCTCCCATTCCCTTAAAGAGTCAGTTCGTCGTGCCATGGTGCATTTACTATTTACATGGTGGACTTTGTAAGTGGAAAAACTGAATGCTTTACTAGCGGGAAAACAGTTAAACAGACCATCTGCAGCGCGAGGATAAAGAACGAACCTCCTCCAATAGGCCTCTTTACTTTCTCTTTCTCGATTTTGTGGATAAGGAAAACAGTGTTGTACGCACTCCACTGAAGACATCCATTAGCCTACATAATTAATTTACTTTGTTAAGCGCAAAGATTTGTTTCAAAACTGTTTTTCTAAATTCAGATCTAGTTTCCAGCAAACGAATAAATAAACAATAATAACGTAGTGTGGTCAAAAGATCCAAAGACACATTGTATGCAACATATGGTCCAAAATCTGACAGGTTGACAAATCTAAGCTTGTTTTTAATAAAACAAATATAAATATGCATATAATAAATACTACTACTACTACTACTACTACTAATAATAATAATATAATAAGGCTAAGGCTTTTTGCGCCTTGTGTATAAAAGGGCCCATAGACACTCACACTATACTCTACAGTATATACTGTAACCATATCATTTTAAGCCAAAAGTTTTTTTGCACTGCAACTGTTGATCAACAATAAAAATTGTACAAATGTAATCTCTTCCCAACAGGGAACACCACCAGCAATCAAGAATGCATGGTTATACGGTGTCATGGCTTTGCAATCAAAAAATGTCATTATAGTGGAAGTCAATGGGGCTAAAACAGCCACTAACATAGGGGAGTCAATTTGTGTAAAGTGTATTGTTGCAATTTTGAAAAATTTCAAACCCTTTTCACAAACTATGTGTCGAAATAAGATTTGTCAACAAAAATCATTCTATTTGCTGAAAAGCAGAGACAGTTGTGGCCAAATTAAGACTCAAAATCACTCCAGAGTGGATGAAAACAGCACAAAAGGGTTAGATGATGTTCAAAACATAAACCGCATTCATTAACAATCCAAAGGTTTTTACAGCCATATACTCTACTTCTTTGAGAGTTCTGTGCTACTTCGATAGGCACATACTAGCACCCAATTCCATCAACGCTGGGGTGTTTCGTTGTTTTAAGTTTCTGATTTATAACAGACAAACCTTTGCTGTTTATTTTTTGGTGCTTTGACACACCGCTGCCATCTTTATTAAGAGGCAGAACTGGCCATGCTGTACACAGATGGGTGTCACCTCACCCAAAGCCACTCAATAAAGCAATAATATGTCAAGATTACAGTCAGCCCCTTGGCTTGCCTTACAACCAGAATCAATAGCTGGAGAGCCTTTAGAGTGACAAGATAAGAGAAAAACACAGAGAGACAGCCTGGGCCGAAATGAATGCGGCCTACTAAGAAGACAGAGGCAGCGAGAAAGAGAATGATAAACAGCGAGAGACAACACTGTTTTATAAAACTACACATCAAGCCATGCAATAGTGGACAGGAGAAGGGACTTGGACCTTTATCGGGAACCCATTAGCTGATAAATCGAACTTGAGGAGCGATATAATCCTTGTTTCTGCAGAGTCGCGCTATTCATGGCCGAGTATACAGTATATAAAGATTAACAACAACTACTAGAAGTGTCAAGTATCGGTCAGTTTCTGCACAGGTATAGAGAGAGCAGAACAAATATCAGGGGACGACACGAGGTGATAAGCTGAACTTCTGGTGTCATTGTGTTTCTGACAGCAAGTTCCTGTCCCATTATGTTGTACAAGGCAGGAGCACTTCACATGAGCAGCCAGACGAACCGCTGCTATCAAATATTAAACATGACATTCAGTTCAGCATAAGCAAGGCTTATGAGAGGCACATTCACACACTGAAGTCTGGAGAACAGAAATGAGAATGAGAAATGAGCTTTTTTTCTTTAGCAGCACTTCTTTTGGATGCTTTAAAACAATCAACAACCAACATACAATGGTTTTCACAATTCTTTTTACTTGTGGAATTTGAAATTTGGAAGTCGTTTCAGTTCAAAAGGAGAAAAAGTGTTTTTTTTTTTTTTAAAGAATAACATTTACTAATTGTTTACATTAAAATAGTGGATTTTTTCAACCAGTGGCCCAGTTAGGTATTAGGTATAGGGAGCAAATACTTTTTTACACAAAACTACTGTATGTAGTTTTGTACTTTGTCTTCCCTTAGTAATAAAAACCTTCATTTAAAAACTGTTATCTTTGACTAATATTTCATTTTGTTTGACGATCTGAAACATTAAAGTGTGACAAACATGCAAAACAATAAGAAATCAGTAAAGGGGCAAACACTTTTTCACACCACTGTATTTTAAACCAAAGTATATAAAAAAAAAAAATAATAATAATAATAATAATAATAATAATAAGAAGAAGAAGAAGAAGAAGAAGAAGAAAGACAAACAAACAAACAACCAACCAAACAAACAAACAAACAAACCGGTGAATAACCTATATTGGCAAGTGATCAGCTGTCATGCTTCTGTCTTAATTCAGCAAAATGCTGTCATACAGCTCTGTATTCATTCATTCATTCATTCATTCATTCATTCATTCATTCATTCATTTTCCTTTGGCTTAGTCCCTTGTTTACCAGGGGTCGCCACAGCGGAATGAACTGCCAACTATTCCAGCATATGTTTTACGCAGCAGATGCCTTTCCAGCTGCAACCCAGTAGTGGGACCCAATACAGCCCAGTACACTTCGGCCAATTTAGTTTACCCAATTTACAGTTTTTCTCAGTGGCTTTGGTGCATTTCTCACAACACGATTTACATTTGCGAAACAGTTAAAGCATTTCTCAAAACAATTAGTCATTTCTGCACATAGTAGCAGTTTCTCATTCCTTCCAACAAATTGCAAATGCTTTTGGACATGCATCAATTGCTTTCATACAACTTTCTGCTGTTTCATAACATTATCATTTGCTTATGTCATGTCAGTCAAAATTAACTAAACTTGTGAATGCTGAATAGTCATTCCATATGAAACTAATAGTCCTCGTTTCATTACATTAGTCATTACATACAAAAATGTTGAACTAGTTGTCAAAATCTGTCAAGAAAATTTTATAAAAAATGTTAAATCCTTTTTTTTCTGAAATCCTTTCAGTTTCATGAATGATTTACAGACCTATGTGTGTTGTAGGTTCAGTTCCAATATGTACTGCACTATTGTTTACAGTTGTGCACAGCTCTACCCAAAGGAAGTGTATGTTTGTTGTAAATAAGGGTGTATTTATTCTTTTGCACAATGCTGTGAATAAAGTAGAATTGCAAAGAGCAAATGCAGTAAAAATGTGAAACATACATATTCAGTGCCTTGTACTCAGATACCTCACTAAATACAGTGATGTCTATCTTTACTGTAGTTTTCAAATAGTATATAGTGCTGTCTTGAGCATTTTCAGGACGTGTCACCAAAATCAGACTTTTTTTGCATTGGAAAAAAATGTACAGAGTAAACTGTCATAATGAAAACTTGACAAAGCCATTTGACTATCTTGTTCATAAACAATGGTGTCAGGACTTTTCATCTTGATGACACTGACACTTTCATTAACATCAATACTTGCTTTTGAGGAATGAGCTATCCATTTTGAGCAAGTGACACACTTTTGCAGGTTATCAACTAGGTTTTGCAGTTTGTACTAATTGTTCTGAGAAATGAATTAACTGTTGTGTAAATGTATATAGTGTTGTGAAAAAGGCACCAAAGCAACTGAGAAAATCTGTAATAATAGCACATGACTTTTGGACTGTGGGGGAAACCAGAGCATCCGCAGGAAAGCCATGTGAAAAAGCTGGAGAACATGCAAACTCCACACAGAAAGGCCAACTGGCCCAGCCGGGACTTGAACCAGCAACCTCCTTGTTGTGAGGTTACAGTGCTAAGCACAGAGCCACAATGCTCTTCACCCTGCTCTATATTTTGATGGAAAATTCAGTTTTAGGTCAATGCAAGTCTCACATTCATATACACATATACAGTAATCGATTGAGCCAGTGTTACTATGTGCGAATAAAAACGATTTCTCCAATACCCAAAAAAATGTGCTATATTTTCATTTTCTCTCATTTACCGATGACATTTCAAAACCCCTCTTTCAGAATGTTTATACGGCCTTTCAATAAAAAAAAAAAAAAAAAGAAATCAGGCCGAGAAAGAGGTAACCTTGCTTTAAGCAACTCTAAATATAAAGTATTGATTATCTTCAAAGGTGCCTTTGCAACACTCTCGCTGACAAAACCATGCTGCAGAGCATAGATAGATAGATAGATAGATAGATAGATAGATAGATAGATAGATAGATAGATAGATAGATAGATAGATAGATAGCTAGATAGATAGATAGATAGACGGATGGACAGACCTATAGACAGACAGACAGACAGACAGACAGAGAGGAGGGAGGGAGGAATTGATTGATTGATTGATTGATTGATTGATTGATTGATTGATTGATTGATTGATTGATTGATTGATTGATTGATTGATTGATTGATTGATTGATTGATTGATCGATCGATCGATCGATCGATCGATCGATCGATCGATCGATCGATCGATCGATCGATCGATCGATCGGTCGGTCGGTCGGTCGGTCGGTCGGTTGGTTGGATGATTGAAGGGATTGAAGGGAAAATTTAAATCCATCTTCCACTTGTGACAAATCCGATTTTTGTCATTGAACACACAAAAAAATATATATATTTTGAAGAATGTTCAAAACCGGTAACCATTGAATTCTATTGTATTTTTTGTTCCTTTTATAGATGTCAATGGTTACATTCTTCAGTATATCTTCTTTTGCATTCAACAGAAAAAGAAAATATATACACTTTTACAGGTGGAGAATGCGTAACTGCTGACAGAATTAAAATGTATGGGTTTACAATCTCTTTAAACTCTGCCATTGTGTTTTAAAGGATAGTTTATCCAAAAAAATTACAATTCAGTCATATTCTGTTGCATCTCTGGAAGCCCATTTTGTAACAGGTTGAAAATGCGTTTGATCAGTGTGTCACAAAGCAATTTTAGACATCTTCAAATGATAAAGGACTGGGTCAGAGTTAAGGGAGAGCTCAGTGAAAGGAAGACTGAAAGAAAAGGCCAGATTATGTTTATTAGATTTAGTGCTGCAGAGCTATGATTTGCTTTCCTTCTCTCTCTCTCTCTCTCTCTCTCTCTCTCTCTCTCTCTCTCGCTCACTCGCTCGCTCTTTCTCTCTGCAGTGTGTGCTGCAGCAGACACATGACAAATGGCCTAAGAGACAAGAACTGTACCACTGCCTCTAGTGCAAGGTTACAGCACACTCATGCACACTCATACACACTGTACAGCGTGGAGTGAAAATAACATGTCACAGCTCATAGACTAAGACACTCCCATTCATAAACACTGGATGATCAGATGAGTTTGTTATCAATGAATAAGAAAAAAATACACTATTCAAGCTGCTTAAAAGATGGCTTCTTTCTTTCATCTATGCTACCCTGAACTACAGACTTCTGCTTCATGAGTATATTTTTGACAAAATCCAAAAGTACATTGTATGGGTCAAATGACTGACTTTTGTTTTAAGGCAAAAATCATTAAGAAATTAAGTAAAGATATTTCGTAAATTTCCTACTGTAAATATATAAACATTTAAATGTGATGAGTAATATGCATTGCTAAGAGCTTAATTTGGACAACAGAAAAGGGTAATTTTCTTAATGTTTAGATTTTTGGTTTTTAAAACGGCAGATTCTAGGTTTCTAAATAGCTCTATCCCGGCCAAATATTGTTTAATTATTCAGCTTTCATATAAAGTAAAAATCTCAATTTCCAAAAACTATTAAATAATTTGGATATGTCAATAACAACCAGTAATAAGTCATGGACATATTAATTTGGATATCTAAGGGACATACATTAAAGGCACAATATATACAATTTCTTTCATTAAAATATACAAAAACACTTCACAGGGGATTTAGCCAATATGCAAAGTAAGCGGCCACTTAGGGCTGCAGGAAATCTGAGGGCCCCCAAATAAATACTTAAAAGTATAAATTATACCTATAAATTAAATATAACATTGTTTTCAGACATATTTTGTTTGGAGAGGGTATACACTTTCTTTTATTTTAACATAATTATTACATTTGCACAAATGTGTCCCCCATCCTCAATCATGGAGCAGTCCAGCAGTCAAATCATATATATTATAATTTATTGTGAATTAATTTTAAGAAAAAATCATTTAAAAGTTTTACAAGATGCTTTTTTATTTAGCATTACGATAAAATGTAGAAAAGAAGATTGAGTGATATAAGAAAAAACAAAGCAAACAAACAAACAAACAAACAAAAAAAAGTAAAAAGGTGCATTTTAGGTCTTTGGGCCCCATCGGCTAGAATTTCTTAGAGCCCCCAAATCACAAAATCTGACCCTGAGAACATTGTTATATATTTTGTTGCCAACATTAAATTACATTATCATACTGTATACTGTATATGTTTTCAATGAATGTTCTAATCCAGAAAAATATGTAGGTTTAACTAATGCTAATGATGTCACACACTCCTGATTTTCAGTTTTCTTTTATAGAAAACAGGAAAACACCAAATATGCTTTAATACTGTATGTTGGGTTTTATTAGACTACACCAAACAGCACAATAACAGAACCCTAACATATATTTAGTATTAAAACAGCACTGCTTCTTTACCACGTGATCATGACATGACGAACTAAAATCGGTGGACTGTGACATAATAAAAGCTCTGCTCCTTGTGTGCCATCTCTCATCAATTCACATTTGACCCTTCATACTACCATAATAAACAAGTTTTTAGTACTTTAGTTCATCCATGAGTCCCGTAGAATGTAATGAAAACCACTAAATCATGTCATCATCAAATTACACTTTTGTTTGTTGTGAATATGCACCCTCTAGTGGCAAAAACTACATACTGCACCTTTAATTGTTTGCACATATCTGCTGCATTCAGTTATCTAAATTTAACTGAAGACAAACACATTGGAAATGGTTCTGTGTGACCGGGATGAATTTAGTAAAATGAAGTGATAATAGAGTGTTGATAGGGATTCACATCACTTCTATTTGTGTATAAGCATTTCAGCTCACATACACACAGTGCGGCTGACATTTGGCAGAGTAGTCGGTGGTATAAAGCAAGCCAAAGTGTTCCCAAGAGGCAATCCAGATGATTAACTAAAGAGCGAAACATTGGGAACTTAGAGCTGCCATCTGCTTGTGGACTGTCTTAACAGGTGCTTCTTTTACATCAGATAAGATGTATTGAGAAAAGAACATCACAAGAGTAAGTGAAGCAGAAAGAAAGAATATGGATAGTGAGATTAATTAAGGGAAATAAAATAGAACTAGATGATAAAACAACAGGAGAGAATGACAGAGCTGATGAATAACAGAATGAGTTCTAAAACACCCAAACTGTGCAATGAACAACTGCACAAACGATAAAAAAACAGAAGACATGAATGGATGACTGAGAAAAAAATTAACAAATAGCAAAACTATAGAATAAAAGATGGAATAGAAATATGACAAACAACAGAACAGAATAACAACAACTGACTGCAGAATGAACAACAGAACAAATGATAAAACAAACATGAACGCAGGTTCATTGTGAAAACGTAGCCCTGTATACATTTTTGGAGAGACCAAATTATGTACCCTGAGGTACGTATGGCTGCATTTTGTCTTTAAATGAACGCTATGGGGCGGTATGGTGCGGACGACAGCTTCTGTTTCTTTTCGCACTACCAGCTGACCGCTTACTTTTACATAGACGTTTTTCTGCTGTTACCAGTTGTACGTTGGCAGACTTGAGATGCAGAGAGGAGTTGGCCGCGATGATGGGGTTTAAGTCTGGCGAAGAACTGTTCCAGAAAACCAAAAGGCAAAAAAAGAAATAAAGTATATAGCAGGGTGAGAACATGGTAAAATCTGAAAACGTGGTAAAATCAGTGACTATTTTTTCAGGATTACTTTTAAAAACACTGTTTGTTGGGTTTAGGGAAGTGTTGGGCGGATCAATCTGTGCTTTTGAAACCCTTTCGGTTGGGTTTAGGAAAGGGGTGGGTGAGGTTATCAGTCGGTCAGTCTGTCATTCAGTCGACATCAGCCTCTGGTGAATTTACGTAAGAAGAGAAGGTGTGAATGGCACTTACGAAAGAAATTTGAGATCTGAAAAAGCGAACACAGCAGCAAAAATCAAAAACTGCAAAAAACAAAACAAATTGTAGCTCCTGGGATGTATTTCGCGCTCTCCTGAAATGTATACAGGGGTACGAATTCATTATGAACCTGGGTTGCAAACATGGATTGAATGAGAGCAAAAATAATAACAATCACCAAAATTATTGTATGAACAATATCAAAAACTGAATCAAAGGTAAAAAAAAAACATTTTGACTGATGAAACAATCAACAGAACCATAAAACTAATGACAGAGCAGATAACAAAACAAACAACTGGACCACAGAATAAAAGACAGAACAAACAATAAATTAAGAAACAGAACAACAGAATGAAAAAAAAACAACAATAATAAAACACCAACAGATTTAACAAATTTAACAACAGCACTATGAAACTGAACTTATAATACAACAAAAGTTAAAACAAACAACAGATCCACAGAACAAACAATTAATTGAACAAAAGGATGAAAAGACATCAGAAGTCTAGAAGGAATGACTGAACAACTGATAAAACAAATAGCAAAACCATAGAATGATGACAGAAAAATAATAATGAACATAAAATGACAATGGATGAAAGAAAAACAAACAACTAAAGCACTAAATGAATGACAGGACAAAAATAAACATAAGATGAGGAAAAGAATGAATTATAAAACAAACAACTGATCCATAAAACAAAAATAAACAAACAAATAAAACAAATGACAGAGCTATAGAATTAACCACTGAACAAATGATACAACAAAAAAGTCTACGATGAATCACAACATAAAACAGAAAAAAACAGAATGAATTCCAGAAAACATGATGAAGAGCAGAATTAATTTTAAAACAAACAACTGAACCACAAAATCAAAGAAAGAGCAAAGATCATTTTAACAAACGAACCATAGAATGAACAAATTATAAAACACTAAACGACAGAATGAAAGACAGAACAAACAATAAATTGATCGACATAACTAATGGATGGATGAAAGACTGAATCATTAAACAAACAACTGAACCATAAAATGAACAATAGAACAAACAATTAATTGATCAATGGATCACAGAACAAAGGAAAAAACTAACAATATAACAAAACAACTGAACTGAAAAAAAAACATGGATTGAACAGCAAAAATAATTACAATCAACAAGTTACTGAGTGAATGATAAATAAACAACTGAACCACAGAATGAAAGACTGAAAAAATGACTTATGAAAGAAATGAAAATGAAAGAATGCGTGATAAAACAAACAACAAAACCATGAAACAAATAATAAAACAAACATCTAAACCACAGATTGAATGATAAAAGAAATGTTAAAATAAACAATGAAACTACAAAATAAGTAATAGATTAAATAATCAAATACACAACTAAACCAAAGTGCTACAAACAGAAACAATGGACGAAAACAAATAACTAAATTACAAAGAGAAAGATAACAGAACAAACGAAAAACTGAACAACAGAACCACAATATGAATGACAGAACAAATGATAAACAACGGAAATATAGAATAAACAACAGAACGTGAATTGTTATTAAGAAAATATCAATTAAAAACAATACAAACAATAGGGGAAAAAAAAAAACAATAATGTGAAGTTTCATTGCATTACACTCTATAAAATGCTTGGCTGTTTTAACCCAATGTTGGGTCAAATATGAACAAACTCAACTACTGGTTTAAAAGTGTGATTTATATTTAATTGAAAAAAAAAAATCAACATTGGCTTTTGGTCATACTTGACCCAATGTTGTCTTAAAACAACCCAACATTATTCTGTCAAATTAACCCAGCGTTGGGTTTGGCCATAAACAATGGTCAAATTTTCAAACACCATCAAATCAGACCAAAAGATGGTCAAACTCCCCCTTATTCTACAGCCCAGCAGAACAGAATCAAAGCCATGAGTGAAAGGTAAGTCCCTTCAAAGCCGGTTACCGTGTGCATCAGGCACGCAGTTTAATTAAAACGTCATTTAGAGGAAGATCACGGCCTCTTTATCCCACACGCGCAGCTTTGGCTCAAACAGGCGGACCAGGAAGCAATCATACTCGCTTCCAATTTGCGTTTATCGTGATGCTAATGCAATGTATGGATCAGCCAGAACAGCATTCATGAGGAAGATGAGCCAGGACACGCTTTGGTGTGGGGACTCATGCATATTCAGAGAGACAGAAACAAGATGGCCAAATAAATACAGAGAGCGAACGAGAGAGAGAGAGAAAGAGAGCAGGAAGGTGATTTGTTCTTCTACCCACACTGTACTTAACTAATCACTCTCAGTGCAACCTCATAAAATACTCTAATCGCATACAGCAAATGATATAGTGGCTGCACTATTATCAATCATTTTAACAATCAAGCCATATGATGGTTAGATGGCATGGCTTTTTTTTTTCTTTCTTTTTGAAATAACTGACAGCCCATTTTGCGTTTAATTCACAAAACATGTGACTTTTAAAGGTTATAATGGTTTTATCCCAATAGGGGCACTGAACAGTATTGGAAAATAGAATAAAATAAAATAAAATCTTAAATAAAATAAAATTCAATTAAAAATAAAATAAAATAAAAAAATAAAACTCTTAAATTTCAGGATTAATTCACATTTATGCATTGCCATTTTATTAAAATTATTACAAATATCCTTGTTTTCACAGCTGTATTAAATATTATAAAATAAAACAAACAAACAAACAAACAAACAAACAAATAAATAAATAAATAAATAAATAAATAAATAAATAAATAAATAAATAAAATATTACTCTTAGATAACATGATTTCTTCACATTTATACCTGGCCATTGACAAATTATTACCAATAAAGCCATGTTTTCACTTTTATATTGTTATATGGAGCCCTTTTTAATCTCCCAAATTTAGAGCATCTCTAGTAAATAGTGACCCAGAGAAACAGCCTGAAATGAGTCATTAACATACAAGAAAGCTAATACAATTTGAACACATAACAACATATAAACCAAATCTTTCAAATAAACTGAAATCATTCATTCATACATCCAAGGATCCATCCATCCATCCATCCATCTTTTATACAAAAGTTTTGTTCATCATCAATTATAGAGTTTTGAAATCCCAAATGCAAAACATGCTGTAGATATATGTATTCTACGTGTGATTTGTCCATACCTTTTAAAGGTTAACAATTCTGAAACCTCACCTGTTCTTTTTAAGCAATATAGCTTTTAGGGGAAAAAAATCTCATTTTTTTCACTCAGCACTCAATATTTCTGACCGTGTTTCAATAATCATGCTGCATTCTGTGTATTTATATTTATTTTGTTGTCAGTTTTTTAAATCCTGTGAACTGCAACGCTCAACTATGGTGAATAATTCACACTATCGTCGATTTTATTCGATCAATCAGTCAAACTACATTTTACGTTTCTACAAGACAATATTATTTCAGTTTTCCCCACTTAGTACATTTTTGTCAGCAATTCAGTCTGATTGATTTAAAAAATCCATCCACACAGAATGTAACTCGAGCATTCAGTAGTGATGGGAAATTCTGATCATTCAACTGACTTGGACCTTTGAGTCTCATTCAGCGAGGTGAACGAATCTTTTATCAAGTCATTTCATTCAGTTTGCCTAAAATATTATTAAAATGTTACGAGTTGCTTTCAAACTTATCTACATCTACACCAAACATTGAACACACTACAAACAAGTCATAACTAGAATGATATATGAGAAGACAATCATTTATTGTTTACCTGGTATTTTGTCAATGATTATATCGGCTCACCTCTTCTGACAGCTGTTCAAATTTGAGTGGTTTGTTCACATCACACAGATAGTCCCATAAGCTTAACCAATGCACACAGTCTGAGCCGAAAGTAGCCATGATTAGTTCGAGTCTTCTGGTTAAGTCATTTGTTCATCACGTGATAGCATGTAAAGAGGGACTCAAACCCAAGGACTCTAAATGCATATGATTGGCTTCTGTCTTTCACGTGATGAAACTCAAAAAAGACTCTTCTACTCCCCCCAGGGTCAGATTAATATAAGGTCTAGGTGGAGCTGAAGCCCCAGGGCCCACGGTAGAAGAATTCATTTGTGCTACGATGCGGAAAACGTCTCTTTGCATTATGCCGTCCAGTCAAAGATAGGCTAACCAAGCTTGTCGTAGAACAAAACATTAACTTGTTACAAACTTCTTACTAACTTAACTTATACATGTAGTAACAGAAGCTGGGATAGGTGGAATCATGCTGAATGGTCTTGGCCGCGCTGCAAGAAAAACCAGTGCGCACCCGCACAATCCCTCCATCTCACAATATAAGTGAGACAGTGTGCGAACAAATCAAATAGCCAAAATCGAAATGTCTATAGTTGCGGACTATGTATTTCAAGTAAATTTTATGTATAAAGTATGAATTTTTTTTTTAAATGAACTTTTACTTAGCCCCTTTTATGAAAACAACAGAAATAATATGGAGCAATGAAATATTGGGGCTGGCTTTCCTAAGACAATATATCTGATGCAAATAAATAAATATATAAATAAAATAAGGATGCTAGCCTTCTGTAACTCAGAAGACCACAATATTTTGGATATTAGAAGCATGGATTATGAAGATATCCTATCATTAGAGATTTATGGTCAGCTAAAGTTCTTAAGAAACCTTTTAACGGTAAACCCCTATTTAAAGTATTTATTGTAAAGCACAAATTTAGGATTTATTGCAATTGTTTTTTGTTGATTTTGAAGCCTGTTTGAACTTTAAAGTTCATATTATGTCATTACTTAATTTTGTATAGCCTACGTGTATATTAATTAGTAAATTGTTAATAATAATAATAATAATGATTGTATATATATATATATATATATATATATATATATATATATATATATATTAGGGGTGCAACTGTTCAGTCTCTCGGTTCCCGGTTCGGTATGACTCATGGTTTTAGGGTCGGTTTCACAGTTTCGGTACAGTACGGTTTGTGCTAGGCTTAGCAAAAAAATGGCTACAAAAAAATTAAAAGAACATTAAAATTATTTAATAGTTAACAAACACTCAGCCAGTGGAGATCACTGATTTTTAAAGAAAACAGAACTTGAAAACGCAGAATTTGTTAACCGGAAGCACTTGATCCAGGTTACTAACAAATTAAAATGCCATACGCATACTTCCGCATATACCCTATAGTAACCATAATCGCATAATGTGCTTTATTCACATCAGATTTACACTCTTTAGGTCACAATAATGTTTACTCTATTCGGTGTACAGTTAAACAATCACTTATATTCATGTATTTGGTAAGAAATTGATGAATTAACATGTTGTATATCCAGCAGCTCTAAACTCTCCACTGCAGTACAAGCTAACATTTCAGAGCCCATCACCTAGAATAGATCAAGTAATATGATAATTATTAAGTGGTTTAAATGACCAAATGGATGCTCTTATGCATATTTGAAACCACAGATTATCAGATATTTCAAAATATACGTGGAACATTTGCTGAAAAGAGAAAAAAAAAACAGTGTGATAAATATGCATCATCAGAGCTGCAGTGCTGTGATAAACTTGGTGCATTGGCATGGAAACTTTAAAGTGATGTGTTCTAAATAATGATCATTATAAGTATTTAAAACTTACACGTGAAAGGGTTAATAAAGCTGAAATATAACTGAAAACTCAAAATGCTTCGTATCATTTCCCAGTGATGAAGCTGTTTTATTAAGATCAACACCTGCATCTTCTGAACAAGACATCTATTTCAGTGATATCTGTGAGACAGAGACAGAATTCATTATACTGTTGTTTACAGTAGTAGGCATTTTGAGCTAATGATCTCTGAAGTGTTTAGAAAAGAGCCACCGCACTGGGTTTGTCAGCACTGAAATGGTGTTGAAACCGTATTTAACAGCTTAATTGTGACCGTGCAGAGCTATGACAGAAAGTATGCTTTCAATCTGCCGGCTCCCCTGTGAAACCTATCCAGGAAAAGATGGATTGGTTCTGTCGGTGAACACACAACACAGGGGCCGCGTGGCTCCACACATGCTCGCGGACTCGGTGGAAATCAATGTGAGCTCTGTCTTTAATTACCAGACGTATAACACTGTAACCGCGCAGGCATATTAATAATGGAAAAAGTCATCCAAACTCTGGAGCCATTAGCGCCTAGTGTGCTGAGGCTAATGCATCTTTTTAATAGGGTGCGGAAGTGTCATTGCTTATGGAGACAGGCATCCTCTAAGACCCCCCTCGGCCCCTCCTTTCTCAAAGCCTCTGATCTGGTGGAATAGGCATGAGATGAATTTCTCCATCTCCATTTCCTTTCAAAGTCTCTCTTCTGGTATTAATGCACACAGAGTGCATAGGCATTTAAGAAGCTTTTATGCAAAGATATTTGCAATCAAATTATAAAAGTGACCTTTTAATTCACAAACCAGCGATTGAAAGCAGTGGTGCCACTAGGGGGGGTGGGGGTGTGGTAGTAAGGACAATTCTAAGGGCCCACGCCATTTTGGGGCCCCAGAGATACTATTATGGCCTGTTTCCAGTGAGTGGTACAGTGCGGTACTGGTCGGTACGGGTCACCTTTATCAGGCTTTATCAAAAGGCTATACTGGTCCTTCACATATCATATGAGAAGCACTTCTCACAAAACAGAGGCTTTATACACATAAATACTTGTGTATAAATGTTCATTAATAACCTTTCTGTGAACATGATTTGATTACAACTGCAGATCAATGATGCGAAATAGCCTCATGCAACATATATGAACACATTCAGACCCTTACATGCTCCGGTATGTTACGAAATACAGAAAAACTACACACAACGTACATTTAGTCCTTATTTAGCAGCACATGTAACCTCTTGTTAGAAAGTAATTCCGAATTCATAATAGTTCAAAAGGCGATGATAATAATTAAACATGGCAGTTTGTTTATGTTTTAGGTTGCTGAGAGAATCATTTGCTCCTTTGTTTTTTTCTGGCTTCTCCTTTGTTTTTTCGCATGTCAGTCTCACGTTTGTCCGTTTATGAAAGGGTCGGATGTCAGAAGCACTTTAATAATCACGTGCACGTTTTTATCATCAGCTCAAGAAGTTCGTTATTTCAAATATAGACACGCAGCGAGTGCAAACGAGAAACTGAAACCACTCATGTTTAAGACGGCCTCGTTAAAAACTACAGGGCACAGAGTAGATTCTGCACTTCTGCTTGGCTTTGTGGCTGTTCATCAAGATGACGACAAGGTTTGTTTGAGCTCGGGTCAGCCTTGGCTCGTTATTATATGTATATATTATTAGGTGTAATGTCTCGGCTGTGTTTTTGAAAATGTTTTCATTTTCCTGGCTTGTTGCACGAGCGAGTGACGTATCTCTGTAAACCAATAGCGTTCAGCTGCTTCGCCTTTTGATACCCTTTTGTTGTGCTAGATACCCTTTGCAAAGGGTACCCAAAAATGGTAAGTTATGCTTCGCTTTTAGGTACCCTTTGACAGTGGAAACGGCCATAAAAGCCTACCAAACCGAATCGTACCGTAACACTCAGTGGAAACGAGCCATTAGAGGCGCACCAGAATCCTGCCCTAACTCATTCTGAATACGCATCCCATGTATACGTTTCTGAAGAGTGCCTAATACGTCTTGGATGGAAACGGAGCTAGAGCTAGGGTTTTTTTTTGCAGTTTTTGTTTTCACAAATCCATCATAGGTAACTGTGTACGCTTTTTGAGATCTCAAATTTCTCTCATGAGTGCCATGCATGCTTGCTCTTCTCGCATAAATCCACCAGACGCTGCTGTCTACTGACTTACTGACTGATTGACTGAGCAACCGACCGACTGAGCGACCCACTCCAATTCCTAAATCCAACCTATAGTGTTTTGAAAAGCATCGATTGACCAGCGGCCACTACACTTCTCTCAACTGACAGTGTTGAAAAAAAAAGAAAAGCCCTCGCCCCATATTTACCACGTTTTCAGATTTATCAACATTCTCACCCTGTTATTTATTTGATTGTTTTATTTTTTGGGTTTTGTTCTTGTCTTACCCACTTTCTGCAACTGTTCTTCGCCAGACTCAAACGCTGTTATCATGATCAACTCCGCATTTCAAATCATTCTTTGACCAGTGGCGGTTCTAGTTTAAATGGCACCCTGGGCGAACCACCCCATACAACAACCCCCCCATTTTTCAAGAAATATAACAATTTATTTATATTAATATTTATTATTATTATTATATTTATAAATAAATAACAGAAATCAATCCTAAATGTTACAGGAAAACAATGTAACAACTGGAGTGATATGCTAAGATCACTTAAGAAATCTTTTGCATGAATATTAATTATGACAATTCTATAGAATACAAATATATGTTTTATAGAATTATCTGTTGTCTTAGACCCGACTCATGGGTGACAATTACTGCTATGAAGTCTTACCTCCCTGACTCTTTTTCCCTCCTTTCTGCTTTATAGCCATGCTTAGTGAAAGTAACATCATCATCATCATCATCATATTACATAAACTTTAGTTTTGTCGACTTGCAAAACTCGCTGCGTGCCGACAGCTCTGCACAAAAGGCTGTTACTCCGGTTTTACGGCGCATGAGTGACGTACTTTATCGGCGTGTATGCAAACAACTGGGATTCACACAGGGGTGTGTGTAAGGTGTGCAGGAATGGTTTGCTTTCACCAGCGCATGCTTCAGTTTGCTTTCACCAGCATTGTTTCGGTTGCACATAGAGAATAACAAACTTGCGCATGCAAAAGATGCCAAATGTGAATAGCCCCTAATGTCTTTATTCTAGGATTGCCACTCTAAATTAATACACTTGCATAAAGTAAATCGTATCTCAATGCTTTTACTAGGGGGGATGTTTTTTTTTCTTGCACCGTCTTCCCGTGCCGCCCCCAGCAAGATGCCGCCCTGGGCGATCGCCCATATTGCCCATGTCTAAATCCTTCGTAGCATAGATTTAACAAGGTACTGGAAATATTCTGCATAGATTTATTTTTCATATTGACATGATAGCATTACGCAGTTGCTGCAGATTTGTTGGCTGCACATCCATGATGTGAATCTCTCATTACACCACATCCCAAAGGTGCTCTATTGGATTGAGTTCTAGTGACTGTCGAGGCCATTTGAGTACATTGAACTCATTGTCATGTTCAAGAAACCAGTCTGAGATGATTCGTGCTTTATGACATGGTGCGTTATCCTGCTGGAAGTAGCCATCAGATGACGCATTGTGGTCATAAAGGGCTGGACATGGTCAGCAACAATACTCAGGTAGCCTGTGGTGTTGACACGATGCTCAATTGGTACTAATTGGCCCAAAGTGTGCCAAGAAAATACACCATTACACCGCCACCACCAGCCTGAACCTCAAGTCTCTTATGCTCTGAGGTTTTGTTCCGACCATTTATATGATGAAAATACAGCAAAACAGTAATATTGTGGAGCAATATTTACAAATATAGTATCAACCATTTTAAAGTCTATGAATACATTGCTTTTTAGTGCTTTTTGAACTTTGTACGGAAAGCAGCTATATGACATCTTTAGAATTTCTCTTTTTGTTGTCCTTAGGGAAAAGCATCAATATTGCAAAAAATAAAAATTAAATTAAAGAAATTATATTTGCTACAAGGCTTAGTCTCAGTGTTTTGGCTGACATATTGCTCTTACTGAAGGTCACTGTGGTTATGCCTCTTAGATCGACCTTAGAATTTCCATTCAACTTCAACCAGAGCACCATTGCTTTGCTATTCACATAATGGACTCTTACTAGTTCACCACCCTCATCTTTTAGAACGCGAGCTTGAAAATGACATCTTCAACATAAAATGGTTGCAGTTCATGAACCCTTATGAACGCAAACACAACCCTGCTCTCTTAAAAGCAGACAAATGAGCATGACGAGATGATAATGGATGCACAAACCCTTGCAGCTCAAAAAAAAAAAAAAAAAACAATAATAATAAAAACCTCTGATGAACTGTCCATAATTTGGTTTCTCAGCATCTGGGGGCTTGGTGACAAAAATTGAGGCGTTGAATTAGCATAGTTAGATTCATTTTATTACAGAGCCCATAGCGAGCAGAACCCCCAGTGACACACACACACACTCTGAAAGTGGTTAGAGAGCGAAACAGTGCACTGACACACACTCTCACAGTATGAAAACACCTCCTCTGGACACATCATCTGAATTTCACACTCGCTTCTACATTCGTCTCTCGCATTCATTTGTTCCACGTGAGAGCATGCCGTTTCTCCCACTGAGTTTCGCACTCTCTCTCTGTCTTTGCAGGTCTTAATCTTAATAAATACATGCATCATCTGCAATTAGAAGAAAGGCAACAGTCAGAGTAAACACCATTGTGCTTGAGGAATGATGTTCACATACAAAGAGCCAGAAATCCATCTATTGATGCGTTACATATCATAGCTGATCCATATAGATCACAAGCCATGGTTCACAACACATAAAGGTGCTGTATTGTAAGCTTTTGACTGTACAAAATATCATGATATTTGTATGGTTTTGTCATTTTGATAATATAAGAAATTAGAATATATTACATATTTTTAAGAAAAGTCAAGGTGCTAATGTTATGTGAGTTTTGTTCAACATAGGTGCCCAGGCCTATATATTTGGGAAACTGCAAATATGTGCCCTACATCTAACTGCATTTTGTGTGTAAAATGAATGCTATGGGATTATTTGACGTAAATTATTGTACTTCTGTTCCTTTTTGCATTACGACTGACAGCTTATTTTAGCATGGATGGCTTTTCTGGCGAGGTCAGTTTGCTTGGTAGCTTACCTTGTACAGAGTCAGACTTGGAATGTGGAGCAAAAAAAAACAAAAACCGTTTCCCGAAATCATGATAAAAGTATGCAAATGTAAATGTAATGGTAACACTTTATAATAACTGCGCACTATGAATTATTTATTAAACATTAGCAAATAGTTAATCTATTATTTGTTAAACATTCACTCAGCATTCAGTTTAAACTGCTATCTAACATCTATTAATGTAGAGTTAATGCGTAACAATTAATTAATTAAATTAATTAATAAATGAAACTAGTGTGTAGTTATTATAAAGGTATTTGAGATTGTCAAAAATGTACAAAGCTGCCTCTGGTGAAGAAAAAAAAATCACTCATTTTGACTAAGTAACTTTTGAAATACTAATATGGATTAATCTATATTTCGTGTATGTAGTTTTTGTGTTTGATTTTTTATAGGTATGTTTTATAGGTATATTTGATTTGAGTCTTTGCTCAGCTGTATTTATTCGTGTCATTTATATTATTTCTGATGGTGTTACTGATTTACTTGTATTTAATAATGTTTCGGGTGGCACTGTGGCTTAGTGGGGAGCACCTCACAGCAAAAAGGTCACTGGTTCGAGTCTTGGCTGGGCTAGTTGGCATTTCTGTGTGGTGTTTGCATGTTCTCCCTGTGTTGGTGTGGGTTTTCTCCGGGTGCTCCAGTTTCAAGATGGGACATAGAATGGATCCCCAATAATGATAAATTAAAAACAAAAACAAGTTTTCATCACTGCTCTGCCAGTGACAGTGGTTGTGCTCAAATGAAAAGTAAATGAGTAGCGTCTTTATTAAGGGGTGGGGCATGTCAGATACTATAGAGCATTTGGTTGGTCAGAAGATTTGATACGAAACAGAAGTATGAGGTGACGTCAAAAAAAAAAAGTTTAGGCGTAAGTGACAAACTGCAAGCTTCGTATGTTTTTTGTATCTTTTAAATGCTAATTTCACCACTGCTTTGAGCACACTAGCTTAACTAATTAACTAACTAACTAACTAACTAACTAACTAACTAACTAACTAACTAACTAACTAACTAACTAACTAACTAACTAACTAACCAACTAACTAACTAACTAACTAACTATTACACAGAAAGTGCTGTCGCCTCACAGCAAGAAGGTCGCTGGTTCGAGCCACGGCTGAGTCAGTTGGCGTTTCTGCGTGGAGTTTGCATGTTCTCCCTCCATTCGCGTGGGTTTCCTGCGGGTGCTCCGGTTTCCCCCACAGTCCGAAGACATGCGGTACAGGTGAATTGGGTAGGCTAAATTGTCTGTAGTGTATGAGTGTGAATGAGTGTGTGTGGATGTTTCCCAGAGATGGTTGCGTCTGGAAGGGCATCCGCTATGTAAAAACGTGCTGGATAAGTTGGCGATTCATTCTGCTGTGGCGACCCCGGATTAATAAAGGGACTAAGCCGACAAGAAAATGAATGAATGAATGAAGTAGGCATGGCCAACCATCGCCATTTTGTTTTCACGTCATCGCACAGACCGGGGGATACCAATCAAGAGCAAAGGGGCAGAGTGTGTGTAGAGCTACAGATGCATGCTAGCATTTTGCTTGGATGGGCTTTTCTTTGGGAGAAACGCTTAGTTCTTCATTAACTGTGACTTGTTCGTGTTCTGGCTACATGTGCTTGGTTGTATACTATATCAATAAAGTGTTTATACGTATTTATATGTTTATATGTATTTAACAACTCTGTTGTAATACACTAAGCCACTAAGCGTTGTTCTTATGATGTTTTTCTGCAGGAGGAAAATACGAATTACTCAAAATACTTCAGATATAGTCTGTGTTAGTAAATGCAAGGCTATTTATGCAATCTAGGCATAACACTGTATGACAACGTCTCAGATGACTGTCTAGAGCCTACAGCTAATCAATCTGTCTGATTTTGGAGTGTATTACAGGTCTAAAGAAAATTATAAATGATAAAATATCTTAAATAAAACAAATACATTTATAGAGATGGTATATAAGTATATAATTTCACTCACCTGGGAAATGGAGGCAACTTGAATGGTTTGTGAGCACAATTAAGTGCACACAGCATGCCATATTATCTGATAATTGTAGGAAATAATCCCAAAAGGCAATTGACTGTGTAAAGCCACATAAAACAAGACAAAATTATGATTATGATTTATATGCCGAGTTCAGCGGCTAATCAGCTGGAATGACTTGACGGCGACCAGCAAGACCTAGCTGTCACTCAAGTGGCCACGTCCTTAATTATGCAGACTTATAACTGAATATAACTGAATAAAAATAAAACGGATGAGTTATAAAAAAAAAAGTTACCACCTCACAGTTGTCATGAAGGGTAATATTAGCTATATGAACCAAAACCATCTTTTGTACCAGGCTGTAAACATGTTTTTATCAGCTGTAAAATTGGCCAATTTAGCATTGCAGTCAGTGGACATCAGGAGTTCCTGGAGCCAGCCCCCAAGGGCGCATCGATGAATTGCAGTTTCAGTTACTTCCGTATTAGCTTCAAAAGGGAGAGCGGGAGGTTGCCGCTTGGTTTTTCATACAGTAATCATTGATGAATAGAAAATTCAAATATTACACATATAAACATGCAAACAAAATTGTGATTATTATTCAAGCCTATGTCTTGCATATATTTAAACCATTAAATATGATATTCATAATCTGTATAGCAACTAAAAACATGCTGAACTTGTATGTTTATAGGAATCTCATTTGCACAGAACTGAAGCATAACATCTAAACATGAGGCATTCAATTCCGCTGCATTGCAAACATTGGTTTTGCCTTCATAAAATGCAAATCTAGTTCTCCATGCTTCTTACAGTCAATGATGCAATATACTGTATCACAGTTATCCATTTGTAGGTTGTTATATTTCCTCCCAGATTAAATACCTCATATTCATATAATTATAATTGAAATCAAACATTTCTAATGCTAAATAGTCTAAATAGCCTCAAAACTCATTATATGTATAATTATAGTAATGTGGCAAATCAAAACAGCCTCTACTGTATACTTTACAACATACAAACATAATCAGACCCTGTAATAATACTCTATCACCAATTACACTAATAAATATATAAGTCTTTTCCTCATGGAACAAAAATGCATACATTTATAAATAGTATATTGAAGTAAAGTACTTGAAAGCGTCATTTATTTTTTATCATTATTACAGTGTATTTTATAAACTCTTTATAAATGTCACAAAGTTTTTTTAAACAGATTTTTTTTAGAACTGAATGATATAAACTTAAATTAGTAACACTTTGTAAAACGAAACTACAATAGCATTGTTAAGCAAATTTAAGTTATAGAGCACATTTAAATCCATCTTTCAGTGAACAAGGGGCTGTATAACCATACAACCATAAAATATGGTGATATATCAAACAAAATTTTAATATTAACTAAAGTTAATGTTCAGCAAATGCTCTGGCAAACATATGACGTGCATCAGCAACACATTCGCAGTTCTCTCAGATTGCGTCTTTGATAATTCGCACTGGGTGATTTTCACTCATGGGAGCGAGCACTGATTTGCTTCCGATTTGTTGGTGATTTCACAAAATCTGTCAGGAAGTATAAAAAGTGAGGGCTAAAATCATGTAGTGTGATCTCACCATTACTGTCAGCTTAAGACTTTTCTCTACTCCTTAGTCAAAATCTGTAATAGCAGCTTTCTGAATACAGTATGTTTTAAGAGAAATTTAATTCTATTAAATTAAATTAAACTAAATTTGTATAGCATTTTTTACAAATTATCATTCCAAAACAGCTTTACAAAAGGTGCACATTTTTACATTACAATCAAAATCAGAAATAGTTAAAGTGTTGTGTAAATGGTATATATATATATATATATATATATATATATATATATATATATATATATATATATATATATATATATATATATATATATATATAGTGTATACACACTGTACAGTATATACACTGTAAAAATGCTGAATTACACATAATTCCTTCCTGTTGTCATAACACAAATTGAGTAAGTTAAATTAACTGTTTTTGTAAATTTAAGTGGATTGAACATAAAACAATAAAAATAACTCAAGAATTGTCTTGATTCAGCCCATTTTAAATAAATAGTTTAAACATCCAAACAAAATAATTTTTTGAGTTTATACAGTGGTCTGAAAAAGGGTTTGTCCATTACTGATTTATTTTTTGGCATGTTTATCACACTTTGTTTCAGACCATCAAACAGATAAAAATATTAGTCAAAGATAACATGTGCAGTTTTGAAATGTTATTATGCACTGTAAAAATGGCAGGGTTCCACGCAATTCATTCATGTTGTCCCAACATAAATCAATTAATTTTTAACATTTTTAACTTTTAACAAATGTATGTGGATTTAAAATTGTCCCAATGAAATCTCTAGAATTGTGTTGTTTCAGCTCATTTTAATTAAGTAGTTTGAACACGTAAAAAAAACAAAAAAATTTTGTGTGTGGGAAAACAAAATACAAAACTACGTAGCCTTATGTTAAAAGGTGTTTTCAGCCTAAACCTAATAACTGGCTAACCCTTAGCAGCAACTACTGCGATCAAGGATTTTCTACAACTTGAAATGAGTCTGTTACAGCGATATGGAAGAATTTTGGCCCACTCAACTTTGCAGAATTGTTGTAATTCAGCCATATTGGAGGGTTTTCATGCATGAACTGCCTTTTCAAAGTCATGCCACAGCATATCAATTGGATTCAGGTCAGGACTTTGACTAGGCCACTTCAAAGTCTTAAATTTCTTTTCCTTTTTCACACTTCACACCACTGCACATAGCTACAGCGCAATTATTCAACATTTACAAAAAACACAGAACATAAAAACATTAATAGAACTGAAATGGGAATAATAGAAATGTATATCAGCAATGACAATCAGAATAAAATTGAGAGTATTTAAATAGTACCCAGTGTAATGGCGACAGATGACAAGTGAAGTTTAAATGTTAAACTAATTTCGAGAGGAGCATGTGCTCATGATTGACCCAGCTGGTCCACATTAGCTAATCATGATCCTCCAATCAAAGGATCCCAAGTCACTATATATATCCTCATTTCCTCTCTACAACTATCTTCGTCTGGAAGAAACCCCCCTCCTCCCCTTCTTCCACCTTTATCAAGAATGGACGGCACGGTGGCCTAATGACTAGCACGTTTGCCTCACAGCAAGAATACCAATGGCGTTGGGTCTTCACTAGGCCATCTGGTGTTTCTGTGCGGAGTTTGCATGTTCCCGTGTGGGTTTCCCCCGGGTTCCCTGGTTTCCTCCCACCATGCAAATGTGCTCTATATTATTGATAAAATAAGCCTAAATCTTTTTCTAATGTCTTACTCTCAGGAAGTTCACCTTGGCCTCAGCAGCGGGGGAGTTTCAGATCGACCTGAGCTCAGTCTCCCCTCGCCCTGTGAAAGGAGGGAGCCCTGGGCTCGAGGATACCTTGAGCTCAGGGCTCTCTCCCGGGACAGCACGCCAAACAAGCTATGTATAAATCGTGAGCTAAGTGTGAACTCTTGAAAGGCCATGGTTTTTAGCCTCCGCATTAGATTATTTGCATCCAATGCAAGAATCACTGGTTCGATCACTAGTGACTGGCAGATTAAATTAGAATTCATAAAAATAATAATAATAATAATAATAATAATAATAATAATAATTTATGATCACTAAATAAAATAAAATGCATTCTACATATTCAAAGCGGTCAGATCATCAGGATATTTAAAAAGAATTTGCGTATAGTGTATAGTGTAGGATATTTTGCTTATTGTAAAATTTTATCTTACCACTAATAGTTATTCTAAAACATTTGAATGCTATTTAGAACAACTATTAGTGGCAAAACAAAATGTTTTGTGAAAACGAGGTCTCTTTTTAAAACTCTGAATGTCTCTGTAAGAAAGTCAGTGACATGGAATGACATGTTTGCTGAACCTTCAAATATTTAACCCCAGAGATTTTCAGATTTAGGGCAACAGCATCTGATTTTTTTATTTTTATTTTTGTAAGTTTTTTGGCAAGTCTGGTGAACTTGAACATTCTCAGCTGATCTTTGCATTTCTGAGAGCGCTTTCATATTTTCAGCCTCAGGGGCTAGCAGAGAAATCAGCTTGCGAGATAATGGCACTGAGATTCTGTACAGTAAGAGGGTTTGGAGAGATCAGTATTTTAGAGAAGGGTGAGAGACAGTATAAGACTGCGTCTGCATTAGCGTAGACCCATGAGGCCAACAGAGCAGAAATTACTGCACAGCCAGATGAAAATTTCCTTCCAATTATCTGTGATAAAACTTATGAGGCGATGTAACCTCGTAAAATATTACTCTCTATTGATCAAAAACGATCAAAACTTTCATCCCTGCCAGCAGACAGTAGGATTAAAAAAAAAAAGACCATTAGGAAACTTTACTTCCAGCTCTTAACATACATTATGAATCCTTCAATAATTTATGAAGGACCCAGGGGTTAAATTGAGCTCTCTTTTTGTCAGCTTAGGGAAAAAATATCGTAACATTTTTTTGAAATTTCATTTATTTTACCATTCCTACAAACTCAGCATTACGATTGTTTTCAATGTTGATATTAATAATAATAATAATAATAATAATAATAATAATAATAATAATAATAATAATAATAATAATAATAATAATAACAATAATAATAATAATTATTATTATTATTATAAATGTTCTTTAAGCCACAAAAGCCTATTAAATTCAGCTTATTAAAATGACTTTATTAATGATTTCAGATTTTTAAAATGAAATTTCGCGTGACGCTGACTTAAAATATTAAGTTAGGTGCTGTTCACACAGAATGCTTTTTTTTCCTTTCCAATGCACTACTTTTCTATTGTTTTTAAATGAAAACACACACTTGTGTGAGCATTACGCTTGTGTAGCATGTTTTGAACTGCTGCACATGTAAACGGCACATTTTAGATGCCATATCAAGTTGAATGAACTTCAACTTTCGCATGCAGTGCTGTTAACCACTATTAGCAGTGTTGCCAAATTTGACCATTTTGAATTTGATTGTGTGTGTAAAAAATGGCATTGGTGAGTTAAAAAAATGTGGGCAGTTTTGAAACGTAAATTTTACATGCAACTTATTTAACAAAACATAACTCTGTACTCTTACTCCATCCGGTTAGTAGTAACCAGTGTATAGCACAAATTGCGTGGGCCAACCCACAAGAGCAGGTGAAGTACTGTAAAAATTGTATCAGAATCTGCCTCCCCGGACAAATTTGACTTCCCTTTGCGTGCACACGCATCGCCTGCGGGTAAACTCACAGCCGTTTATCATAACACTTTTATTGATCTTTTTTTTCCTCAATTGACAGCAAGAACAAACATAGAAGCATTGTCTGATTGACAACAGCGCCTAATTAAGTTTAAAATAATTAAAAATGCCAAATGTAATGAATTTATACCCCTTTTCGAAAGTAAAACATACTACTCTGACAGGTAGTGTAATCTACACAACATTAAGCGCAGTGTGTGGGTGAGAGGGCGGCAGTGTTTCAATGTGATCTGGTTATGTGTTTCTGACTGCTGGTCCTGGTTGATGTAGTTAAAAATTGTGTAACTAGGTTAATCTAGATTTTAATAAATTAAAATTGAATAAAATATCGATCTAATATTTTGGGCAGCAGCAGTGGACCAATTAGAACAGTGGTTTCTGTTCTGTGTGGGTCCCTTGGTGATTTACAAAAATCTCATATATGTTATTAAACTATTAGAATTACCATATTTCATCCATAACCTACAGAACATAAAAATAGTATTTAATAGTTACATAAAAAAACAACATGCAAATAAAAAGTAAGTGTTATTTGCAGCAGATTGATTCTATAGCACAATGCTAAACTTTGACACCTTTACGGCACTCACATACATTAAAAATAATGCCCACTACTGAATATGGAGGATGATCTCCAAATGGCCGTCTCCAAAATTATACCAAGAATAGTCTTGTGCTGTAAACATTGTGCCTACCAAGTGAGGTTAATATTAAACTAAACAAATGAATAACGATTATAAAAAAAATTATATGGTTGTTAAATTTTTGCACTTTTTATAGTGTTTACATAGTTCAAATTAGTGTGTGTGTGCAATGTTTGTATGTGTAAAACCACCTCCAAGCCTAGTGAGGGAAGGGGGGGTTGGGGGGGGGGGGGTTGCAGATCACTGCAGTTGTTAGTTCGGGGGTCGTGGGCTGAAACATTTAGGAACTCCTGAATTAGAAGAGCTCAGAGGGGGGGTCAAGCTTCTATTTACAGGTGCTATGTGGTTGTGTCTACATACCTTTGTGTTTTTTTAGACTATTCCGAACCGTTGCATCTCATGTTTTTAGAAGCAAAGGCACATTCGGCGTGAATCAGCCCTTAGTCCACTGAAAATTTAGTTTTGTATCATAGGAATCATTTTATTTATCATGTATTCAAAATTATATACAAAATTATATTTAAACATATTTTTATTTGCTGTTTTTGGTGTATTTCTGATCAACTAAATGCAGTGTTGGTGAACATTATGAATAATAATAAAAAAATATATATATAATAATATTAATGTAATAATATATTATATAATAATAATAATATTATTATTATTCATTCATTCATTCATTTTCTTTTTGGCTTAGTCCCTTTATTAATCCAGCTGCAACCCATCACTGGGATATATTATTAATATTGTTGTTGTTAATACTATTAATTATTGTTGTTATTAGTATTATCATTAATATTATTATTATTATTATTATTATTATTATTATTATTATTATTATTATTATTATTATTACTACTACTATTAATAATAATTATATTATTATTATTGTTGTTGTTGTTATATGATATTCAAACTTCTTTTATTTGCTGTTTTTAGTGTATTTCTGATCAACTAAATGCAGTATTGGTGAATAATAATAATAATAATAATAATAATAATAATAATAATAATAATCATAATAATAATAATAATAAATCATGTATTATTATTATTATTATTATTATTATTATTATTATTGTTATATGATATATGACCTTCAAACTTCTTTTATTTGCTGTTTTTAGTGTATTTATTATCAACTAAATGCAGCATTGGTGAATATTATGAATAATAATAATAATAATAATAATAATAATAATAATAATAATAATAATAATAATAATAATAATATTTAAAAAATCATATATTATTCTTATTCTTATTCTTATTCTTATTATTATTATTATTATTAATCATTGCATTTTAGAGATTCTGCACTCAGGAACCCAATTTATCTCCAGGACCTTTCTCAACCCTCATACATATAAACAACAACAATAAAGTTTTTAATAAAATAACAAAGCACAAATTAGATGAGGTTGTTGCCCCCAGTGAAACATTCCCAGCTTTCCGCCATCCAGCCGTGACAATATGGTGTCTAAAATTGATAATAAAAAAAGCAGATCAGCACAGTCACAAATCCCCAAATGATTCCATTCGATTTCATTATGCAAATGCACTGAAGTCTGGGCATGTGTGTGTCATTGTTTTAGTGTTACGAGGAGGAAGCTAAACCTTAAGACGAACTGACAGGCAAAGAGATGTTTTACTGGACTGCGGGTTGTTATTGACCTAATATTGACACATGCATAACCGGTGCCAATGACGGGTATGAATATTGATGATGTGTGTGTAATGAAGCTGTAATTCCACATGTTGATCTATATGTGTGACGTAATGCTTGCGTCAATGCAGATGTCATTGACTTTCAGATGAGGATGTAATAGCAGGTGCTGCCTTTCACAGAGTGATTACTTAATCTGGGACTTCTTATACTGAAGGACAGATGTTATGTTAATAAGTTAGACAAATCATATAATTAAAGTGAAGAAATATTGCTTTCTGTGTTAACCCTTGTGCACTATACAAATTTACTACCCTTTTGTTATGTTAGGGATGAAAACATCCACTAAATTAAACTGCTGTAAAAATGCATCAGTTCATTTTTTGGGGGCATAAATCTGCTAATCAACCTCAGTCCTGATCAAAACTAGTAAATGTTGTTAGAAATTACAGTAAATTACAGTTGTTAGAAATTAGATATATGTGTGTGTGTGTGTGTGTGTGTATGTGTGTATGTGTGTGTTATTTTCTCATCAAATCAGTGACATCATTTATGAATTTGGCAATTAAGGAGTTAAAAGTCCTGTAATTTTCAAACAATTTAGTAGTTTTGATCAGGACTGAGGTTGATTAACAGATTTATGCCAAATAAAAATAAAATAATATTTATCTGATGTTTTTTTACAGAAGTTTACCTTAGTGGATATTTTCGTCCCGAACATAACAAAAGGGTAGTAAATTTGCCCAGAGTGTATCGTTGAGTTTTTTTTAAATATATATTTTCTCAAAATAAGTTTTGTCACTAAAAATCATTCTGCTAGCTGAAACAGAAAAAGTGCGCCAAATTAAGACCCCAGAGTGGATGAAATGGGGATGTTTTCATCCACTCAGAGGTGATTTTATGTCTTAATTTGGTCATAACATTTTCTGTTTCAGTACATGGGGTTAAACATGTATGTACATGTACATTTCCCAGTACTGGGTTACAGCTGGAAGGGCATCATCTGCAGTAAAAATATGTCAGAATAGTTGGTGGTTCATTCCGCTGTGATGACCCCTTATAAATAAGGGACTAAGCCAAAAGAAAAAATAATTTTCATACATGATATTTGCTAGATCTTATAAAACCCATGTAACAATGTTATTCAATAATTTGATTACACTTTATACAATTGTAGGTGGCCTTAAATATTGTGCATTTTACAACTTGACACAACATATTTATTATGTACATTTGAAGTACTATATGTGCATTTATTTCATATTTGTAATTATTTTGTAAACTTTACCCATAATACAGTGCTGATATAAAATAATTCAACAGAGCTCTGTATGCATTATTCTGACAACCACATCTGGGAACATTAATTCTCATAAAAGCCAAAGTAAAGCAAATACTCAACTCCTAAATATTTTATCCATATACAGTACAATATAAAGCCAAAAGAGATCGACTTAGAATGTGTTGCCTTAATTTCCAGTTTGTTTAGCACTATTTGGAAGTGTTTGCTTAAAGTTTCCAAGAAATCAAAACTAACCATATGATTGTGTAAGCTCACATTGCCAGGTGAACAATTCATCTGTGCATGTTATTATGAAAAAAATAAAAATAAAATCTGAAATCTAATCTGAAAATGCACTTCCTGTTTTTTTTTTTTTTTTTCAGTAACATTGAAAGATTACATATATCTTAACAAATGGGCATGGCTAACATATTTAATCACACTGCTCCAACTGTCAGTTTTGACAACAAACAGAAATGGTGAGGACGAGGTGTCTGTTAGGTTGTAATAACTCTCCCCAAACCTTTTCCTCATCTTTTTGAAAGAAATGCCTACTTTAATACGTCCATTAAGCCCAGGGTAGAAAAAAACAAGCCACACCCACTTTTTTTCTCATTTAATATTCCATTTCTCTAAAAACTGTGTCACAATATGAAAAAAATAATGGTCGCAGCTTCTGGTTCATGGGAACTTCAAGAAAGGGATGTTTCCCGTTGCAAAGTTGGCATGTTTGCTCTAATTAAATTAATATTATCTCTTTCGACAGCTCATGGTAGAACAATGTGATGTGAACTGCAGCTTTTTTTGCAATACAATGATTGTATTATCAATTACTATGTAAAATTTACATAAAATATTATTTATATAACAATAACATTTAACAAAAATACAATATAAAAATGTAAGTAAATAAGACAAAAGAACTACGACCAAGTCTTATAGTATTAACTGTGATGCTGTAAAACTTGACATTGCAGTCAAATCTATCTACTCTGAATCAAATAGTAGTTTATTACATATACATATTGCTGTTATATTAACCAAAACAAATTATATTCCACATTTAACCACTATAGAGATATACATCAGATTCCAAAATAAGTGTCCGTGAGAAGGCTGCTCTTGGCAGCCAATGAAAGCCTGAACAGCCACTGATGTAAGTGGATCTCATCAAAATCAGTAAATCATCTAAACACATTTTCAATTAGACACTGTCCTTGTAAATAAACTGCATATTTAGAATCAAAACAACTACATTCTCAGCTAATAAAGCGAATAAATCATGTATGTTGTCCAACAGCTGCTGTATTTGCCAAACTATAGTGAGTTTATTCCTCTGCATGGCACTCACTGTGGGCGGAGTGATACATAGGTCCTGGAACAATGCTGTTATTGGTAGAATTTTACACAGCTGTCAGCCAATCAGATTCAAGAACCAAAAAGAACTGCTGTACACAGTAAATGGTGTGTATTTAATTTTGACCACTGCACACAAGAGACCAGATTAAACATACTGTACTACTCATCACTTAATTCTGCCTTCTTGACGACATCACACGCATCAGAGATGTATAGTAACGAAGTAGAACTACTTCACTACTGTACTTAAGTACTAAAAAGCTGTGTCTGTACTCTACTGGAGTATTGTTTTCTCTCCTACTTCCACTTTTACTTCAGTACATATTTTCAATGAGTTTAATACTTTTACTCCGACAGATTTTTTTATGTGCTGCATCGTTACTCGTTACTAGAGGTGTCAAAATTATTGATATTGGTTCAGTAATAGATCATAACCAATTATTACGTACTGATGTCATTTATCTCCTATGTGCGATGTCGCAGTAGAATACTATGGTGAATGAGGCAAGGACGTGTAAATAACGGTCTTACTACAATGAAGGCGGCACAGCACACAAGCTGCTATTTTACTACTATGGAGAAATGCTGTAAATCTCCATCTCTGCCTCTCTCTCTCTCTCTCTCTCTCTCTCTCTCTCTCTCTCACTTTGGACGTTTGACCCGCTGGCCTGTTTGTGAGATAACTTTTCCTCTCCTCTTGGCTGTTAAAGTGATACTTGTGGATCCTGACACGAGCGTGCCTGAGGTGCAAGTTTTCTCCACGGTGTCTATAATTTATTACCTGTGATAACTGTGTATTATGACAATTACAGACTGTAACTGCGGCTGTTATTCCTGCCATCAGGGAACAGTGCATTCATTTCTAAAGCCGATCGCAACCCTTTCTGTTGAGCAGGTGAATACAATAACCAATCATAAGGGTGTAAGACCTCGCCTGTCAGCACTCAATAAGCAAGCGGGATAATTTTTACATTAGTTTATTTGCTATAAATGCTCATGTTGTCTTCTGTGCATGTATTGGAGTTTTGTTTGATACATTCAGAAAGAGTGTTTTCTTTGAACAGGTCAAATTAAGGGTACAGTTCATATATCTTACTGCTGTATTAAAGAACAGAATTGTATTACAAATAATATAAATATATTCATAGATTTTTAATAAAAAAAATCTTGTGTTGTGAAAAAAATCTAATCATGCATGGAAAGCATTGTCAATGCACCGAGACATCGGATTGAACCTAATCGATGGCATGATAATCGTAACTGAACCAAACCATATAGACCTTTTTCCTGGTTGCTGCATGGAGGGCGCAATAGCGACCAGCGTCTTCCGGTAGAATGTTTAGAACTTCCGTTTACAGTGTTTGAAACCAGTAATTTGCGATCCGAAAATGGGTTTCAATAGCGTTTTGAGTGGATTACGGAGTGTTTTTGTGACACACAACTTTGAAAGTTGTGTGTTAAAGCTGTTATAATCTGTCAGATCGTGAATCAAGCGCGAGAGAAAAACAGTATTGTAAGCCATGTTTCTTTTCATTCTGCTTAATCATGTGCCCCCCAAAAAGATATTTAAAATAAACAAAACAATATGACGACTTTGACTGCTTTCTTTAATAACTACATTACACAATACTTGTACTTTTACTTTCAGTTCTTGCGTAGTAAATTTTGAAATAAACTACTTGCAATACTTAAGTACAAAAAATGGGTCTGGGTCTCTAGTCCTTTATACATCTCTGACACGCATAATTAAAAAGGACCAAAATGATTGGTTGAAAGCAGCAGATAAACAATATAATGCATATGTTATATGTAATGAATATCCAGGTGATGCTTTGCTATTTCGTTAAATAGGGAGTTTAACTTTATTATACTGTATATGTTCAGATTTTCACCACACAAACGTATCATTCGCAATTCAACAAAAGCTCTTTCGACCCTAAAAATAAAGTATTCTTAAATAAGACAATCGCCACACAGTTGTTTAAAAGAAGGGGGACGTCTCATTTACACTTATCTAATTAATAGTTTCCTGTTTTAGAACAGTTGAAAGTAAAACCCTGGTTCCAGTTGAATTAACCATCGGATGCACACAGAAGGTTGATCCAATTCCCCATCCTCCTCCCTTTTGTCCAGTAACTACAGAGAAGCGCAGAAAAGTAAACACAGCTGAAAATCAAACCACTTTGGTTGCTTAAAAAGGCAGCTGGAGGCAAATCAGGATTACTGCAGACCAGTGGGCTATTTTAAATCAACCAACAAGGCCACCCAAATACAAAACACAGTCATACAATAGAGGAAGGTGGACAGTTAACTAAATTATGATGCATAGTTAACCAGCATACTACAAAATCAATCCAGCACAAAGAAAGACAGAGCTGATTGAGATCAATAGCCATCTCTCTCTCTCTCTCTCTCTCTCTCTCTCTCTTTCTCTCGATTAATCCATCTGTCATTCCACACCATTAGCAGAGATCCTTCAATAACAAAACAAAACCAGATTTGTTCATGCACTATGTTTACTAATAAAATGTGAGGGATTTGAGAGTATTTTGGCAGCACAAGCATGATAATATCATTTATGAGCACTCTACCATACAGGCCTAATTGGTGGAGAGCTGCAGAGATGGTTGGTTATCTGGAAAGTTCTTCTATCTGTATAGAGAAATGGTAGACCATCCCCAAGTGACTAAAAAATGCAATAGAAATTTATAAGTAAAGGTATTGTGTTTCTGAAGCATACTACAGTAAATTACTGGAATTACTCTGTTATGGTAATTCTACAGTATATGAATAGTTTAGATGAAAAAACCTCCATCTGAGAGCTGTCTGAAATTTAGCATTTTTCTCAGGCATTTTTTGTGTAGTTTCAGTAAGTTTAGTGCAGAAAATAAGTTATTTTCATTGCTTTTAAAGTGAAATAACTCAACATAAACAGGAGGCGGGTGACACGGTGGTGCCGTGGGTAGAATGATCACCTCAAAGCAAGAAGGTCGCTGGTTCAAGCCCCGGCTGGGTCAGTTTGCATTTCTGTGTGAAGTTTGCATGTTCTCCCCGTGTTCGTGTGGGTTTCCTCCGGGTGCTCTGGTTTCCCCCAAAGTCTAAAGACATGCGCTATATGTGACTTGAATAAGCTAAATTGGCCCTAGTATCTGTGAGTGAATGTGAGAGTGTATGGCTGTTTCCCAGTGATGAGTTGCAGCTGGAAAGGCATCCGCTGCGTAAAAACATATGCTAGATAAGTTGGCGGTTAATTCAGCTGTGATGACCATTGATTAATAAAGGGACTAAGCCGAAAAGAAAATGAATGAATGAATGAATAAACATTTAATGTATAATTTCAGATGGCACATGTTTTTGTACCTGAACTCTTCATATACTAATAAACAAATCACTCAATACATTGCATTCTATACAAGCAGTTAACATATATGAGTACACCCAGATCACAGATCTCTCTTTTAAATTAATATTTTCTATTGGATTCTTAATACTTTATTTGTATAGACCCATTAGATTAGTCAATACCAAAGCCCAAACTGGAAGAAATGTGTGTACTTGAAGTAATCAGTCATGACAAAATTCAGCTGTGTGTGTGTAATCAAGGTGTGACCTGAAACCTGATGTGTGACTGCGGTACATGATGGTAAATGTAGTTCAAGAGAATGACTGTTCTGAATGAATAGAGAATGATTGTTCTCCAGCGATCTACAATGACTACATCATTGATGATCATAGAAATATATATAAACACGGTGACACGGTGGTGCAATGATTAGCGCCGTCACCTGTAGTGTTGGCATTGCTTTCAAAATTTAAATGTATTATCTTTCTATTCCTAAAGATGTTAGGTGACCAAACTCGTATTTTAGCAAATATAATTGTTTAATAAAACTGTTTTGTTTAAATGGACCAGAATTTATTGTCTATATTCATTGAGAAGTTGATAAAAAAAATTTATTTTCAAAAAGGAGTGTACTCATTTATGCTGAGCACTGCATATGGCACTGTATATTATAATTGAATAAACAACACAAAGGTTTACTGTAGTAAAATAGTAATATCCAGGATACTGCAGTATTTAATACTATAGATACTATAGAGTATTTTTACTATAGCTAATACTACAGCATGCTGTAGAATCCATTAGAAAAGTGTTGTAAATACCATAATATATACATTATATTAGACTTTACTAAAGTATGGCTCAAAAACACGCTACACTGAAAAAAATGGTTCATTGCAAATTCATTCATCATTCATTTTCCTTCGGCTTAGTCCCTTTTTTCATCAGAGGTCGCCACAGCGGAATGAATCATCAACTTATCCAGCATATGTTTTACACAGCGGATGCCCATCCAGCTGCAATCCAGTACTGGGAAACACCCATGAACACTCATTCACACACATACACTACGGCCAATTCAGTTTATTCAGTTCACCTATAGCGCAAGTTTTTGGACTGTAGGGGAAACAAGAGCACCCGGAGGAAACCCAAGCAAACAAGGGGAGAACATGCAAACTCCATAGAGAAATGTCAACTGACCCAGCCGGGACTAGAACCAGTGACTTTCTTGTCGTGAGGTGACAGTGCTAACCACTGAGCCACAGTGTTGATGTATTACAAATTGTTGTAAACAATTTATGTATGCTGAATTTAAACAATCAAATGAGGCTGAACACTGCTAAATTTAATTAGTTTGAATTCAGCCCATATAAATTGTTTACAACCACTTACCTTAATATATTTAGTTAATCCAATGATGGATTTTTTTTGTAAAAAATTGTAGAATTTACGGTAACGTTTTATTTTGACGGTTCATTTGAGTATCAGTAGACAGTCTGCTTAATATCTACTGATACTGCTCCTTCAATAAACATTTAACTGATTATAAGAAACTTTGCAAGTACATGTAATCTTATACTAACCCTAACCACAATCTAATAGTCTACTTATAATCTAATGAGAATTAGTTGGCATGTAGATGCAATGTAACTTAAATTCAACAAACAGACCATCAAATTAAAGTGTGACCGAATTTACTTTAAATACCTCATGCTAATTTAAATGAGAATCAGGTTCTAAGTCACCTCTCTGACTAATGTTCTTCTCCCAGATCACTGTTTGGCCAGGAAGATCACTCTTTCTCTCGGATTTATAACATTTTATATAAAAAGCTTAATTCTGAGTGGCTTGGCAAAAGCTGTGAATTCTTATGTGTTTATTATTATTATTTTTAACAAAGTTCTGTCACGTTGTGTTTATGAGATATTGTGTGTACAATTTTAATGAAAAGGATTCATTTAATCTATTGTGGAAGAAGGCTAAAAATGTGGAAAAACTGCTGTGAATGCTTACTTTCCAGGTGCACGGTACCTTCCATTATGCATATGAATAACACCATAGACTTAACGCCAACCTAAAAAAAAATAAAAATAAAAATCACAGCTTGCGTTTTATCTACTGGAAACAGCACACTGTCTGCGCAGCCGCCTCTGTGAACTCTGGGCCTTTAATATAGCTGCCCTCTTAATATGCCAAATTAGAGCTCTTCAACCATTCATTTCTTAGTAATGCTGGCGTTGAGAGCCCCAGGTCTCCGAGGGCCGGGATCGATGTGGAATGGCTAAATGGGCACAGGCGCAAAGGGAAAGACGGGAAGAGAAAGAAGGCTCATTATTCCTCCGCATTATCACACAACACACAAATGGTTGGGTGTAGCGCGAGGGGCAAGCGGCCCAGTGAAACGCTCCTTTATTTCCTCCCTCTCAATCACCCTCAACTCCTCGCTGGCTGTTTTTCACACCGTCACAGCTGTAAATCAGCATGTGGAGTAAAGAAAAAAGCTGGAGTGCACCCAGAGGATCTATGGGCTCCACGGGGGAGATTTTCATTACCACTATTGGTTCCTCTATAAACATTACGTCTTTCCAGGCTGCCAGTGACTTTAAATACATGTTGGCTCACAAGCACAATTGTGTTGTACTTAACTTTAATTGAAGTAAGTGCCCCTGCCATGGCCTTTTACTTCATAAAAACAGCAGCTGAACGCTTGTGTAACATAGGTGAAGAGAACAGATTTTGTATCAGAACTGTATCAGTAATTTTTGGCTAAAAGGGAAAAACCCACCTCCTCTGCAATCACCTGAACCCCTGTGAACAAAACCAGGACCCTCTCTCCTCTCACCACACAACAAAACCTTTAAACATTATACGATTCTGAGTGTTCCTCACACAGGTTAGGATTAGGGTTAGGGTTAGCAAACCAGTGGGCTTGACAAACCACCTGTAGAAACACTCTTATTTTTCTTTCTATCTGTAGTGGAAAGAGTATTGAAAAACATAGGTAGAAGTACCATTACTTGCTCAAAAATGTAGCACAAGTAAAGTAAAGGTATCTGTTAGTAATATTACATAACATTTCAGTTATATTACTCAAAGTATGAATAAAAAGTAGCCCTTTTCAAAGTATTTAAGAGTAGTGAGTAGTATCACGTTGTAAAAAGCTGAGGCATTTACATGTAATTTGTGTATGTGTGTGTAAACGTAACATTCTGTAGTGCATTTAAATATTGTTTAAGGCCATTTCGGTCATCATACAGTAAACATCCATCATCTTCTCATCAGTGACATGCATTTAAGCAGTCTCTAGGTCATTGCATGTAAAGCTTTTGAACATTTTCTTGGACACTATTAATGATTCCAAACAGATTGCTACATTTATAAATCACCCCTGTCTTGAGGTTGTTCAGTATGATGCGGTTTACCTTTCTGTGTGCAATTTGATTGGACAGGAATCAAAAATAGTGAGTGCAGGCTAGAGGAAAGTAGTGGGCTAAAAGTACTGATACTGCACTAAAATGTACTCACAGGAAAGTAAAAGTACACATTTATAAAACTACTTAGTAAACTATAATTTCCGAGGAAAACTACTCAATTACAATAATTTTAGTATTTGTAATTTGTTACTTTACACCACTGTGAAGACAAAAGGTAGGATCCATGTGCAGTTAATTGAGACATTATTCGTGAAAAAAAAAATACAAAAAAATAAGAAGACAAAAAAATTGACAAAACGTAAAACACTTACGTTTTCTCGTGAGATCAGGCTGGAAAAACTCAGGTACAAAACAGGAATCCAGGATCGTGATCAAAACAGGCTTAATACAAAGACAAGGCAGCTTTCCAAAACAAAGAATTAGATAAACAAACTAAGATAAGGCTCAGGGACACACACACATCACTGTACATTCAAGTTCAAAGACTCCGAAACAAACGAAGTGTACAGGGTATATTTATAGTCCAAACAATCCTAGAAAACAGGTTACAGCTGTGAGTGTATGTGAGTGTAAGTGGAAGCTGGTGTATGCATAGCGAAATGTAGGGATTTGTAGTTCGTTACCAGTCTGTAGTTCGTTACTTCCTCCGCATAGATCCCTGGCGATCATGACAAATTCTCTGAGCACGAACAGTTGCTTTGTTCGATTAGCACTTGTTGTGTGTATTGCCTTTTCTTGTTGAATCACTGAACGCCTTCTCAATTTAGGTCGCTTGGACAAAAGTGTCTGCTATTTGACTAAATGTAAATATTTATGTGCTAGCAATAAAAGTGTGTGTTGTATTCAAAATATAGAATTTTGTACAAGAAATAATTCTAATTGATTTATTGATTGCTTAACTTTTAGCGTATTATTTAGTTTAGTAATTTCTATTTGTTCTTTATTTTTAAAGTTTTTAGGATACATCAAACATCTTATAAAATGCATATTTCAAAGCACTTCCCAAGACCTTTAAGGAGCTTTTGCATTCCTTAGAAAACAAAATAGTATATGGATACATGGTTTTCCAAATAAAGAGTTACACAACTATTTAATGAGCACTTTCATAAATGACAAAAAATGATGTGCAAATAAATCTTATTCTTACCCAACCAGCAGTGTAAGCAAATTCATTACAGAAATATTACAAAAGTCAAAGTTGTGCATCTAGCATTTAATGTGATCATTGAAAAACAATAGGAAAAAGAAGCAGAGACTGCTCTTCCTGTGTGAATCTACCCTCAAATCCAGTGCTTTTGAATGATCTGAGGAAGGACAGTGTATTGAACACTAGAAAATGTAATAAATAATTCATGTTTCAAAGAGCCCTTTGTGAGATTAAACATAAAAAGTAGTGGGCTAAAGTAAGGGTTCTTTTGTACATACACTGCAAAAAAAGGATTTCTTCAGAAGTTTTGTCTTGTTTCTACTTAATTTTTAAAAGTAACTTAAATCAAGAAGCATTTTCTAAACAAAGAAAAAAATAATTGTAACGTTTTTAGAAAAGATAAGTCAAAATTAAGTGAGTTTTTACTCAAAATAAGAATAAAAAATATCTGACAGGCGTGTACCCAAGATATTGTATTCAGATTACTCTGCTTACCTCAGTGGCAGATTATTTTACCTGTTAAATGCTTCTTAATTTAAGAAATTTCAACTAGAAACAAGTCAAAACATTTAAATAAGATATGTTGTTGTTGCACTGTACTTTAAAACATCAACTAGTGTTTTTTTTTTGTTGTTGTTTTTATTTACCATATCATAAGTTGTTAAGGTTGTTTTAGCGTGGGCTCTCTTTACTTATTTTCTTCTGAAATTTGGTTACAATCTCATGTTATGAAATATGAAGTTGTCTGTTTAAGAACAGGTGACAAATGTTACTAATGGCTAATGGTGTCTTCTCTCGATTTGTTTTGTTTGGACCAAGAAAGTAAATAGCACACTTAGTTCCTGTTCACTTAACATTTCTGCTTTTAACGACTAAAACTAAAGATAGCCTACACAGTTCAAAAACGTATGTATTTTGCATCAGAACAGCTAGTCTAATGGTGTTTGTTATGTGTATTGTACATGTGATGATGTTTTTATCAGTTCAGAAAAACATATAAAAAACATGACTAAAAAAAAATGCACTTAAAGGGGTGGTCCACTACGATATCATATTTTAAACTTTAATTGATCGGTAATGTAGCTGTGTGAACATAAACAACATCTCTGAATAATAGATTTTATTGGCTTTTACAGAGTTAGCTTAGCAAAGCTGAATAAAGTTTGGAGACTACAAAAAACCGATCCCGGCTAGTAAGACCACAAATGCTTCAGGTTACGCGCATTCACCACACGCATACACCCCGCGCAGCGAAGGGGTGTGGTCAGAGGCACTGTAATGTTAAAGCTAAAATGCCATCCAAACGCTGCTATTTTCACAGAGCTTATTTGCTTCCAAAGGACATGACACAAACAGAGAAGTGCTTACAGTTTTTAATTATGTTCCAGAGAATTATAAAAAATATATAGCTAGCATTTGACAAAGGAGAGCTTCCAAAATCTCACTCAGTTCCTTGCTGTATTTGGCTAAAAACACTTAAAATCATAACAGAAGAAGCCTTGGACTGTGAGCCACAACCTGTAAGTATTTTTATTTGTTAAATTTGATCTATTACATGCACAGTTTCTAGCATTAACGATATGTTCTTGCAAGGATGTAAATAAGGATGTAATACAACGGGAAATGTTGTTTGGCACCGTTAACAATTTTGCTACAAATTCAAATTTATCCATCAAACCCCAGTAAACACCTATAATCTTCACCAGCACTGCAGTGTTTCTTAATGCGACCACTTTACATGTGTTCTACATCTCAAATAACGAACTCACAAAAGATATGTGAACATTTTATATTACTTACACATGCTTATTCCGAATATATATGAAAGACACTTGTCAGATTTTATTTTAGAGAGCAGGCAAGAGGTTCAGCTGTGTCCTCTTTGTCATTTTCTGTCTGGTTCAAGCGAAAACTGATACAGCTAACTGCTACTCTGACTGACTGACACTTCCTGGTGTCGTGGAGCTGAATCACAGCACATTATGTTAGCTGACCAATCAGAGCCACTTGAGGAAGGGCCTTTCAGAGGAACTAGGAAATATGACAGTCATTTTCATGTTAGCTGAGTAGCAGTATATAATCAGTAAGATATATAAAAGTAAGATATATAAAAATAAGTAAGATATATAAAGACATAATGTGATTTTCTACAAATGAAGCATGTGCACACATTGCTTTGCATCTTATAAACACAACCAAGCCTTAAAAATGCACTCTGGACCACCCCTTTAAAGACCAATCACATAGAGTTTGATTCAATGGAATTACGACTTCTAGTGTGTATTGCCTCTTCTTGTTGAATCGCTGAATGCCTTTTCAATTGTAAGTCGCTTGGACAAAAGCATCTACCTGTACTAAATGACTGAATGTAAATATTTATGTGCCAGCACTAAAAGTATGTGATGTACTGTATCCATACTACTGAATAAATAAGATGCAACAGAGGTAAATGGACCAATAGAATGACTGCTAAAAAATAAAATTGCACATATACACAACATTACTTTAACTTATTTTAATATATATATATATTTTTTTAAGTTATACAAAGTTTAGCAATATTTTAGGCTGGCTGATTAAGGTTGAGATAAATAGGAAAATATTTTTATTTAACTTTTTTTTATTTTTAACTATGCACTTATAATGAAAATATTGCTGGGTAATAGCTAGATACGAACCCTGAACCTATCCCTAAAACTAACATTAATCCATACAGTATATTTAACATATTTTATCAATTGAAATCTTAAGTGTACTACTTATAGTAAACATGCTGTACTGTATATGCATGTTCGGTATGTCCACATACTGTAAAACAAAGAATACGAACACGCACACACATGTATAGCTACCCATAGATTTCCGATAGACGTAAGGATTTTATAATCATACAAATTGCATATCCTCCAAATCATCTTCAAGTTTGTGTGATTTTTAAGCAAAAAACATGTCCCCATAAGGTCAAATTTTTACTAGTATTGCTATTCTTGTGGGGACATCTGGTCTACAATTTTCTAATTGGAAAATTCAAAGACATATTTTCACCAGCTTTTAAAATCAATCACATACCTATTATTAAGAGATCTAGAGAACCTCTAATAACTTTGATGTGGGGTCTAAATTTATTTACCAAGCATTACAGTCATTTCTCTGCAATATTTCTGATGCTCATTATATTTGATTGCTGTTTTTCCTCTAAACTCTAAAATAGATTCCCCTCTGCCTTAGCATGTAGTTTTAATTGAGTGTGGTAGGACTACAGTGCTCATGTTTACCCTGCAGTGCTTTCCGAGAAAAGCGCCTGCGGTCCTTCATCCTTCATCCTCAGGTCAAAGCAGTGGAGCACAGAACAGCATCTCACTCTCACTGTCAATGGCATTTAATCGATTTCAGAAAACAGTACAGAGAGCTGCCAGTCTCATCTCACAAACACTCAAAGCACGGGGTGTTCAACCTCAGATTCTGTCTTTCTCTGATAAAGATGTTTTGTGAGACGTTGACAATGAACAAACAGACAGCTAACATAATATTACATAAAAACACATAAGGTTTTCACATGATAAGGTTTTCCAAATTAAACTATTACTGGTTATTTTCAGTGTATTTTAAGTGTTTTTAGGGGGAAAATTGCTGCTTTTTTCAAACTACTTATTTAAAATGAGCCGAAACTATGCAATTCTTGAGATTTTTTTGGGACAACTTAATTGTTCTGTGTACAATCCACTTAAATTTGTTAAGATACTTGAATCGATTTGTGTTGGAACATTATAAATGAATTGTGTGGAACCCTCCATTTTTACAGTGTGTGTGGAAATTTGCCTATGAAAAATTGTTTCCAGTAAAATTGTAAAATGTAAATAAATGCAATAGTTTAGAATATGAGCGATGTAAATACATATATAATTAATGTAACTGCTGAATGTTTTAAAAGTATTTTGAATTAGTTGTAATTTTTTTGAATATGTCTAATTCTTTTTATTTAATTTTATTTTCGGATTTGTAAATTTGATTGAGCTTTTTTGTCATTTTTATTTTATTTGTCATTCAGAACTGATTATACCATTTTTTTCTTTCTTAGCAGTTAAATTGTTAAAGCAGTTACATTGTTTTTAGCATAATTTTATATCATTAGTTTGTAGTAGTTGGCATCGATATTAGAATTATAAGGTTCTTTCTGACATTTTTGTTTGAGTTATTAACACAATTTTATTAAATGACAACTTATTTACATAGTTTTTTTTATAAGTTGTTTACAAATTTAAGACTTTTTTATTTAAAAAACAAATGTTACACATATACTGTTTGATATATGGAATGCAAAAACTTTGTAGCTCAATAGCTCAAAATCATTCAGAACCCAGATAGAAACTTATAATTCTACGGTGACAACATGACAGGATCTGCAATGTTCAGTTATGATCATAGATAACCAGGAGAAACCGTTTAGAAGAATTGAGAATTGAGGACATGAGAATTGTGTAGAGAGATTGTGCAGAGTTTAACCAAAATGGAGTGAGTTTTTAATTTGCATGTGTTTTTAAGGCCAAAGTGTTCAGGCACAAGACATTTTACCATTTGTAACTTTAATAAAGAATACTTTTGTACTATTTATACAGTAAATACTTTTGCAGTGTTATTTTACATTTGATTATTCAAATTCTGCACCTAAATACTATTTCATTCCCAGCAAAACAATAAAACACTGTTTATTTTACTCTTATTGTAATGTGTGAGGACGCTGACAGTGAGGTTGAGGATCCAAATGCAGGTTTATTATGAGAATGGTCAGGCAAGCAATGGTCAAAACAGATGCATACAGAGAATCCAAAGTCGTGGTCAATATACAGCTAAATGGTCAGTTCCTGCAGCTAGCAACGTAAATAAACAAACGCTCAAAACAAGCCAAGGGAAATACAGGATAACAAGACTCAGCACTGATGTGTGTGTGCTTGCTGTGTAAACAGTCCTCATAATCAGTCCTTGACAATCTTCCGGCTTTGTGTATGTAATCAATGGTGATCTGGAACAACTGTGTGCAAGGTGCATGATTGGACTTGTAGTTCGATAGTGTGTGTGTGTAGTTTTCCGGTGATCCGCAGTTGCTAGATCCCTGATGCTTTTAACAGTTATCTTTGGCTTTAATTAGTTAATTTTTGACTAGCCAACAGAATCAGTCCAACTGATGTAAATTATTTAATCAATTATTACCAAATGGCAGTTTAAGTCATATGGTGAAATTGTTTATATATATTGCGATATTTATTGCAGAAAAACAAAATATTGCAATGTCACAATATTGTGCAGCACTATTAGTTGGGCTTTAAAATCTTTTTATTTTAATTTAGTTTTTATTGCTGTATTCGTTTTAGCAGTTTTAATATGTCACCTTCAGTAATTAGTCAAGAAAATATTTCTAAAATACCATTTTAAAGTATAAGGTTTACAAATTATATTGTATTTATCTTATCTTTTCTTTACATTTGTTTTATTTCACCATTTCAATATGTTGTGAATAGTTTCAGCTTTCATGTTGAAGTTTTAAAAAATACTTTTATTTCTTATTTATTAATAATTTTTTTAGTTAAGACGATAAAGCGCAAGCCATACAGTTTGCAACAAAATGAAACTGAGAAAATGATCAAATACTGCATTTTTTGAGTGAAATATCCCTTTTGATTTAAATATTTTTCAGTAATCAAAGCCTCAGATGCAGTAAACAAACCTTGGATTAAAAAGAACTAATAATGTTCCTTTAATAAACCTGCATATCACTTTTGCTTTAGACATCACAGCATTGCGATCAGAAATTTCAAGACTGTGATTTCTGTTTTCTGCAGCAAGTCAAACCATTCGATTAGTGTCTTAACAACAAGCTTGACCCGCATTAAATGCGCAACGGTAAATCTAAAAGTGCGATAAAACAGGGAGCCCTTTGTAAGATAATCCTCAGACTTTCATGTGTCTTCACTGCCCACTGATCAAACAGAAACATGAAATGCTGTGAAATCTCCACATAAAGTGATCCATTAGCCAGAGAGATGCCCAGAGATGAAAGGCATCAGTGCATCCTGCTCTACCGACGCACTGCTCGTGTAAATAACCTTTTGCTTCCAACACTGCCATACATATTCAGTTAGAGAGAGAGAGAGAGAGGGAGGGAGAGAGAGAGAGAAAGAGACATGAAACCACCTTTATTTACAACATATGGATAACACAAATGATCTTTGCTACCACTGAAATTCTACATTCCACAATCTCTAGTATGACAACAAAAAAGATAACTAAATAAAAGTGATGCAATCATGATACACATGTAACTTAACTCAAATGCCTCTCTTTCTTTGCAGTGTTATAAGTTATTGATTCAAAAACTGCATTTTAGCGTCACCTCAGAAATTTTCAATTGGGTTGAGGTCAGGGTATTGAGCTGTCCACTCCATTACTCCAAACATATTCACCTAAAATCATTGTCACTCTAATACTTGTGCGTTTGGGGTCATTTTCTTGTTAAAATACTCATTTTAGAAGCATTTTCTAAAACACCACTGATCTGTTACCACCAGCTACATTCAACAATCTCATGTACAACAACAACAACAAAAAAAAAAAGAACTTGGAAAAACAACATCACAGGGATTTAAAAATTCTTCTTTAAAAAAAAAAAACAACTTATAAAGCTCATGTTTCATGTATTCTCCTTTCGTTGCAGTGTTGCAATCTGTTTGTGCATTTAAAAGATCTATAAATCCTTAAATTATAAAGACTCAAACATGTTTATTAAAGGTAAGACTCATCCACAGCTTCCTAAGACACATCGCTTCAGGCGGTGAGAAGGCTGTAAAAACACCAGCCAAATGTATAGGCAAAGAAAGCAGATGTGACTTATTCTTGCTCTAGTTTTGTTGCCATAGAGACACCCAAATACACAAAATGTTCTTTTTAGCACCGTCAAATGACCTTTAAAAAGTCAATGGCAGATCCTGATTTTCATTAACTCTGCATTCTCATCAACTGAACATAGAAAGTATGTACAGTAGGTCTAGAATTTTGTTAAAAAAAAACAAAAAACAGTGCTTTTAAAAAGTGAATAAAGTCCAAATAGTTCTAAACTGCTTTTATTGACATATTTGAAATATAGTGGAAACACATAAAATTCTAAATCAAAGTGTTACGAATTTTTTGAATTATGTGTATATTTTTGAGACGACAAATAAAAGGACTATCTAATCTTGTGAAATATAGCAGTATAAATATTTTTCTCTTTAAGTTGAAACTTTTTTACTTAGCCATTGTTTTTGATATCTGTGCATCTGTCTTGCATCGTGTCAACCAACAGTACATCTCACAGTTCTTGTGAACTTTGGGTTTTGCTTCAGAAACCGCATTTTAAAATCACCTTATATATTTTCAATTGGGTTAAGATCAGGACATTGTGCTGGTCACTCCATTACCTCAAACCTTTTTGCCTGATATCAATAGGTTACTTCATTACTCATGTGTTTGGGTTTGTTTCTTGTTAAAACTCTCGTTTTGAATACATTTACTGCTTGGCATAGGAGAACATAATCTCTTAAAGTATTCTGATTCTGATTCAAACTGATCCACGATTGCTGATAAATGAAGTTTAATATTAACTAATTTCGAGAGGAGCACGTGCTCATGACTGACCCAGCTGGCCCACATTAGTTAATCACGACCCTCCAATTAAAGGATCTATGGTCACTGTATATATATCCTCATTTCCTTTCTACAATTATCCTTCGTCTGGAAGAAACCCCCCTTCTCCCACCTTTATCCAGAATGGGCACAGTGGCCCAGTGACTAGCACTGTTGCACTCACAGCAAGAATACCAATGGCCGCTGGACCATCTGGTATTTCTTCGTGGACTTTGAGCATGTTCTCCCCGTGTCCGCATAGGTTTTACACCGGTTTCCCCTCACCGTCCAAATAAGCTCTATATTATAGATAAAATAAGCCTAAATGTATTTCTAATGTCTTACTCTCAGGAAGTTCACCTTAGCTTAAGCAGCGGGGGAGTTTTGAGTTCCACCTGAGTTCAATCTCCCCTCGCCCTGCGAAAGGGGGAGCCCTGGGCCCGAGGATCCATTGACTTCACGGCTCTCTCCTGGGACAGCATGCCAAACAAGCTATGTATAAATCATGAGTTAAGTGTGAATTCTTGAAATAGGTGCATATGCCTCAGTATGAGAAACCTTCCCATACCATTATTTTTGTGCCACTATTTTCCTCAGTCTTTACAAAGAGATGGGTTTGAATTTAATACCCGAGGGTAGTTCAACTGTTGATCACTACGAGATTCAAAAAGGAGAATTTTGCTCAGTCCTTATTTGTCTTTGGGCCAGTCAGTGTGTTCCTTGGCATATTGTAACAGATTCTGCACATGCTGTTTTTTTCCAAAATGGCACTTTATGAGGGCTTCATGCTGACAGCTGAGCTTTCATCAAATGTCCTTGAACTGTAACTGCAAGTACAGATCATTTAAGAACATTTTCATCTATCTAGAGGTGATGATTGGCTAGAACTTTGCCATTCAGACTATTCTTTGATAGGTTTTAAGCGCAGTTGCTTGTTTTCTTCAATTAAGGTTTTTGTTACTACTTTAAGGCAGTTGAGTTCATTTTAGATGAGCCTCCTATAATCTGCTGTACTTCTTTAAAATAAATTATTCTCCAAACAAATATTTACTGAAACGATGTCGTTCTTCTGAACATTGTTTGGAACATCCCATTTTACATCACTATTCAGAATGAAGTGATCCACTAATCGAATGTTTATTAAAAAAATAAAATAAATAAAAACCTTTCATAATAATGAGCCTTTAATTGTCTACATAGCCTTATAATCGCTCAAGCGTGAACACAAAGCTTGTCAGAGCACACCAGCAGAAGAAATGATTGAGAATGCGTGAGGGAAAACCTATATTGAGGCTGCATTAACATTTTAATAAGTTATCGATAAACTGGGCTTTGTTTTCAGCATAAGCGATGAAGTTGGAGACCCTGACTTGAACATCATCTACATAGTAATGTGACTGCATGTTTCATATGGATTAAATAATCTGGGAATATTTGCTTTCCATATTAATTTTATTTTATAAATTTTTACCAACTAAATCATTTGAAAGTCAACATCTATCTACGTAAGGCAGACTATATTCTACGTTCTGCTGTGCTTAAGTTTACAAGGATTGATGAAAGAGAACATTTGCTTTATTTAAAAAAATAATAATTTTGTTGTTATTGGTAATGTGAGTGCACACATATAAAAATAAAGTCTTTACAGATTTGAAAGATATACTATTAGTATTATCCATTAACCATACAGACACATAAACAGTGATGCTTTTTCTTGGATAACGATAGATTGAGTAGACATATAAATTGTTATTTGAGGTTGATGAATGATAGGCAAGTGTTTGCATATTCTGCCTGATGTACTGTTACCACACAGACCAGCCATTAACAATCTATCCATCACAGACAGCGAGATTCACTTAACCATATCCTGTGTTTTAAAAAAAAAAAAATCTGTGACTAAGCAACTACTAAAACCTTATTAGATCAAGCCTCTTGTTAACTATAAGGTGATTATTATGGGGAAGCTCTTTTATATATGCATGTTACCAATTAAAACCATTTTTAGATTCATTAAGAGTCACCAATGCACAAAAAAAATCCAGGCTCATTCTGATTATGCCCTCTATATACATTTCTGGAGACTACCATGATATATAAACACAAATACTATGTAAGTCGATGTTTTTTTTTTTTTTCAATATTTTTCAAATATCTTCTTTTTTGTTCAATAGTAGAAAGAAAATCAAACAGGTTTGGGACAAGTCAGTTAATCGATCGATTGTTCTTTTTTCTATTGAACACAAATGAAGATATTTTAAAAAATGTAAGAAAAACCTATAATCATTGTTCCAAGCCTGTTTGATTTTTTTTGTCAATAAACGACGAATGAATGAATGAATGAATGAATGAATGAATGAATGAATGAATGAATGAATGAATGAATGAATGAATGAATCAATCAATCAATCAATCAATCAATCAATCAATCAATCAATCAATCAATCAATCAATCAATCAATCAATCAATCAATCAATCAATCAATCAATCAATCAATCAATTAATCAATCCAAACCAAGCCAAGCCAAGCCAAGCCAAGCCAAGCCAAGCCAAACCAAACCAAACCAAGCAATTCAATCCATCCCATCCCATCCCATCCCATCCCATCCCATCCCATCCCAACCCAACCCAACCAAACCCATCAACCACTCAATTTGAAACTTAATTAGGGACTTTATATACATTTGCATGAGGTCTCTGTTGACCGCTTGGCTTCCATCAAACAACAACTCACAGCACCTACCATTATGGTAATCAATTTTGCATTAAAAGACACCATTGACATTTTGTTCAGAAATAAAGAGATCTACGCATAAAATAAAATTCTTTCAGTGTAAAGGTGGAGGACAAAGCAAACCATGATGGCATTATATTTTTGGGGGGACTATACGGCATTAGTCCAGCATCAACATTTAAAACAATAGACATAGAAACAATAGACATAGAAATTCTGGCCAATATGATAACAACTTTGAAGCAGATTACTGTATTTATAAACTAATAATATAAGTCATGGGTCAAACCGAAGGCTCTCATTTATAATATACACTAGCATAATTTATAGGGATGCTTCAATCAGCAGTTCATTCATTCATTCATTCATTCATTCATTCATTCATTCATTCATTCATTCATTCATTCATTCTTTTCATTTTAGCTTAGTCTCTATTTCAAAGGTCGTCCCAGCGGATGACTTTTTACACAGCGGATGCCCTTCCAACCCAGTACTGGAAAAAAAATCCATACACATACTCGTACACTATGGACAATTTAGTTTATTCAATTCACCTATAGCGCATGCCTTTGGACTGTGAGGGAAACCGGAGCACCCAGAGAAAACCCATGAACATGCAAACCTGAAACAGAAATGCCAACTGGCTCAGCCGGGAACCAGCAATCTTGCTGTGAGGTGACAGTGCTAACCACTGAGCCACCATATCACCCTTTTTTGTTCTGCAGGAATGCATTAAACTGATCATAAGTGACAGTAAATGTGATATGTACAACATAAAGTATTCCTGAAGACTGGATTAATGATGCTTAACATTCACATTTGCCATTGCTGGAATAAATTACCCTTTGACCCCTTTTTAAATGCAGAAAAATGTGTTATAAGCCAGGTAATGACACTCTTTTACAATATGAGATGAATTACGGTCAACATAACCAAAAGGCGATGTTTTAAACAATTTTCATTTACACGAAATTCAGTTTGCTGCCTGACTGGGCTTATAGATTCCCAGCCATGTGTGAACTGATAAATATTCAGAAGGCCGACTTAATGATTGGAGGGCCTTAAGCAAATTAGCTAAAGGCCCCCAACGCACCAATTATGTGCTCTTTTTCGTTTGTTACCCTAG